>NC_092113.1:42697638-42735995 GCF_045679555.1 Salvelinus alpinus | reverse complement strand
GATATATACACAGAGTACCAGTACTGAGTCAATGATAACATGGCTATATAAACAGAGTACCAGTACTGAGTCAATTATAACATGGCTGTATACACAGAGTACCAGTACTGAGTTAATGATAACATGGCTATATACACAGAGTACCAGTACTGAGTCAATGATAACATGGCTGTATACACAGAGTACCAGTACTGAGTTAATGATAACATGGATATATACACAGAGTACCAGTACTGAGTTAATGATAACATGGCTATATACACAGAGTACCAGTACTGAGTCAATGATACCATGGCTATATACACAGAGTACCAGTACTGAGTTAATGATAACATGGCTGTATACACAGAGTACCAGTACTGAGTTAATGATAACATGGCTATATACACAGAGTACCAGTACTGAGTCAATGATAACATGGCTGTATACACAGAGTACCAGTACTGAGTTAATGATAACATGGATATATACACAGAGTACCAGTACTGCGTTAATGATAACATGGCTATATACACAGAGTACCAGTACTGAGTCAATGATACCATGGCTATATACACAGAGTACCAGTACTGAGTCAAATATAACATGGCTGTATACACAGAGTACCAGTACTGAGTTAATGATAACATGGCTATATACACAGAGTACCAGTACTGAGTCAATGATAACATGGCTGTATACACAGAGTACCAGTACTGAGTTAATGATAACATGGATATATACACAGAGTACCAGTACTGAGTCAATGATAACATGGCTGTATACACAGAGTACCAGTACTGAGTTAATGATAACATGGCTATATACACAGAGTACCAGTACTGAGTTAATGATAACATGGCTGTATACACAGAGTACCAGTACTGAGTTAATGATAACATGGATATATACACAGAGTACCAGTACTGAGTCAATGATAACATGGCTGTATACACAGAGTACCAGTACTGAGTTAATGATAACATGGTACTATACACAGAGTACCAGTACTGAGTTAATGATAACATGGTACTATACACAGAGTACCAGTACTGAGTCAATGATAACATGGCTGTATACACAGAGTACCAGTACTGAGTCAATGATAACATGGCTGTATACACAGAGTACCAGTACTGAGTTAATGATAACATGGCTATATACACAGAGTACCAGTACTGAGTCAATGATAACATGGCTGTATACACAGAGTACCAGTACTGAGTTAATGATAACATGGCTATATACACAGAGTACCAGTACTGAGTCAATGATAACATGGCTGTATACACAGAGTACCAGTACTGAGTTAATGATAACATGGATATATACACAGAGTACCAGTACTGAGTCAATGATAACATGGCTGTATACACAGAGTACCAGTACTGAGTTAATGATAACATGGTACTATACACAGAGTACCAGTACTGAGTTAATGATAACATGGTACTATACACAGAGTACCAGTACTGAGTCAATGATAACATGGCTGTATACACAGAGTACCAGTACTGAGTCAATGATAACATGGCTGTATACACAGAGTACCAGTACTGAGTTAATGATAACATGGCTATATACACAGAGTACCAGTACTGAGTCAATGATAACATGGCTATATACACAGAGTACCAGTACTGAGTCAATGATAACATGGCTATATACACAGAGTACCAGTACTGAGTCAATGATAACATGGCTATATACACAGAGTACCAGTACTGAGTCAATGATAACATGGCTATATACACAGAGTACCAGTACTGAGTCAATGATAACATGGTTATATACACAGAGTACCAGTACTGAGTTAATGATAACATGGTACTATACACAGAGTACCAGTACTGAGTTAATGATAACATGGCTATATACACAGAGTCCCAGTACTGAGTTAATGATAACATGGCTATATACACAGAGTACCAGTACTGAGTTAATGATAACATGGCTATATACACAGAGTACCAGTACTGAGTTAATGATAACATGGATATATACACAGAGTACCAGTACTGAGTCAATGATAACATGGCTATATACACAGAGTACCAGTACTGAGTCAATGATAACATGGTTATATACACAGAGTACCAGTACTGAGTTAATGATAACATGGCTGTATACACAGAGTACCAGTACTGAGTCAATGATAACATGGCTGTATACACAGAGTACCAGTACTGAGTTAATGATAACATGGCTGTATACACAGAGTACCAGTACTGAGTCAATGATAACATGGTTATATACACAGAGTACCAGTACTGAGTCAATGATAACATGGTTATATACACAGAGTACCAGTACTGAGTTAATGATAACATGGCTGTATACACAGAGTACCAGTACTGCGTTAATGATAACATGGTTATATACACAGAGTACCAGTACTGAGTCAATAATAACATGGCTATATACACAGAGTACCAGTACTGAGTCAATGATAACATGGCTGTATACACAGAGTACCAGTAATGAGTCAATGATAACATGGCTATATACACAGAGTACCAGTACTGAGTCAATGATAACATGGTTATATACACAGAGTACCATTACTGAGTTAATGATAACATTCAGAACAGAAACACAAACAGTCGGATGCCAAGTATTAGCTATACCAGGCGGTGATGCAGCCAGTCAAGATGCTCTCAATGGTGCAGCTGTAGAAGTTTTTAAGGATCTGAGGGCCGATGCCAAATATTTTCAGTCTCCTGGGGGGGAAGAGACGTTGTCGTGCCCTCTTCATGACTGTGTTGGTGTGTGTGGACCATGATAGGTCCTTAGTGATGTGGACACAGAGGAACTTGAAGCTCTCAACCTTCTCCACTACAGCCCTGTCAATGTGAATGTGGTCGTGCTTGGCCCTCCGTTTCCTTTAGTCCACAATCAGCTCATTTGTCTTGATTTACGTTGAGGGAGACCACACTGCCAGGTCTCTGACCTCCTCCTTATAGGTTGTCTCATCGTTGTCGATGATCAGGCCTACCACCGTTGTGTCGTCTGCAAACTTAATGATGGTGTTGGAGTCGTGTTTCGCCACGCAGTCGTGGGTGAACAGAGAGTACAGTAGGGGACTAAGCACTCATCCCCGAGGAGCCCCCGTATTGAGAGTCAGTGAGGCTGATGTGCTGTTACCTACCCTCACCACCTTCGGGCGGCCCGCCTAGAAGTCCAGGATCCAGTTGCAGAGGAAGGTGTTTAATCCCAGGGTCCTTAGCTTAGTGATGACTTTGGAAGGCACTATGGTGTTGGATGCTGAGCTGTAGTCAATTAACAGCATTCTCACATAGGTGTTCCCTTTGCCCAGGTGGGAAAGGGCAATGTGGAGTGCAATAGAGGTTGCGTTGTTTGTGGATCTGTTGGGGCGGTATGTGAATTGGTGTGGGTCTAGGGTGTCTGGGATAATGGTGTTGATGTGAGCCATGACCAACCTTTCAAAGCATTTCATGGCCACAGATGTGAGTGCTAAGGAAGCGATAGTCATTTACACAGGTTACCTTGGTGTTCTTGTGCACAGGGACTATGGTGCGTCTGCTTGAGAATTTGTAGGTATTACAGACTGAGTCCAGGAGAGGTTGAAAATGTCAGTGAAGATACTTGCCAGCTGGTCAGCGCGTGCTCTGATCATGCATCCTGGTAATGAGTGTGCTTGGCTCTAAGCGAACATAGAAGGCGTTTAGCTCATCTGGTAGGCTCGTGTCACTGGACAGCTGGTGTCTGGGTTTCCGTTTGTAATACGTGATAGTTTGCAAGCCCTGACACATCCGATGAGCATCAGAGCCGGTGTAGTAGAATTCGATCTTGTCGTAATCCATGGCTTCTGGTTGGGAAATGTACGTACGGTCACTGTGGGGACGATGTCGTCGATGCACTTATCAATGAAGCTGGTGACTGATGTGGTAAACTCCTTAATGTCATCGGATGAATCCCAGAACATACAGTGCCTGCAGAATGTAATCATACCTCTTGACTTATTCCACATTTTGATGTGTTACAGCCTGAATTCAACATTTATTAAATATATGTTTTGTCACTCACCTACACACAAGTTAATGACAAAGTGAAAACATGCTTTTAGAAATTTTTGCAAATGTATTTACAGGTCTTGTCATAGATTTTCAAGCCAATTGAAGTCAAAGCTGTATAGACAGTTGTGTGCTTTTCCAAATAATTTCCAATCAATTGAATTTACCACAGGTGGACTCCAATCAAGTTGTAGAAACATCTCAAGGATGATCAATGGAAACAGGATGCACCTGAGCTCAATTTCAAGTCAAAGGGTTTGAATACTTATGTAAATATTTTTTTTTATTCATATATTTATTTATATATTAGCAAAAAAATTTAAAAACTTGTTTTTTGCTTTGTCATTATGGGGTATTGTGTATAGATTGATAAGGACATGTTTTTATTTAATACATTTTTAGAATAAGGCTGTAACATAACAAAATGTGGAAGAAGGAAATACTTATATACAGAAGAACAAGTATTTGATACTTAGGTCTGTGAGAGACGGAATTCTTACTGGTTGGTAGGTGATCAAATACTTATGTCATGCAATAAAATGCAAATGAATTACTTAAAAATCATACAATCTGATTTTCTGGATTTTTGTTTTAGATTCCGTCTCTCAAAGTTGAAGTGTACCTATGATAAAAATTACAGACCTCTACATGCTTTGTAACTAGGCAAACCTGCAAAATCGCCAGTGTATCAAATACTTATTCTCCCCACTGTATATGTCCCTGACTGGTGTTAGAGTTTGGTATAGACACTGAGTGTACAAAACATTAGGAACACCTTCCTAATATGGAGTTTCACCCTCTTTTGCACTCAGAACAACCCATTTGTCGGGGCATGGACTCTACAAGGTGTCGAAAGCGTTTCCACAGGGATGTTGGCCCATGTTGACCCCAATGCTTACCCACAGTTGTGTCAAGTTGACTGGATGTCCTTTGGGTGGTGGACCATTCTTGGTACACACGGGAAACTGTTGAGTGTGAAAAACCCCAGCAGCATTGCAGTTCTACTACCATACCCAGTTCAAACTAACTCACTGGTGTTAAGTCTTGGTATGTATATAACTCACTGGTGTTAGATATTGGTAGGTATATAACTCACTGGTGTTAAGTCTTGGTATGTATATAACTCACTGGTGTTAAGTCTTGGTAGGTATATAACTCACTGGTGTTAAGTCTTGGTATGATGGTGAGTCTGAGTGTGTTTCCGGCCCGTCTCAGTATCTGCGCCAGGTCTCTGTGAGGCAGGGTGACAACAGACCGCCCCTCCACTGCTTCTAGCTGGTCACCCGGCTGGATCTGACCCGACCGGGCCGCAGGGCTGCCCCCACGCACCGTCACAAACCTGTGGGACAGCATGGACGAGGCTGGGGTGTGGGGAGAGAGACAGAGAGAGAGAGAGAGAGAGAGGGGGAGGGAGGGAGTGAGACAGTGCGAGAGAGAGGGAGGGAGTGAGTGAGACAGAGCGAGAGAGTGGGACAGAGCGAGAGAGAGAGAAGCAGAGAGAGAGAGAGGGAGGGAGTGAGTGAGATAGAGAGAGAGAGGGAGGAAGACAGAAAGAGAGAGAGGGAGGGAGTGAGACAGACAGAGAGAAAGAGTGAGACATAGAGAGAGAGAGAGAGAGAGAGGCAGAGAGAGAGAGAGAGAGAGAGGGAGGGAGACAGAGAGAGAGTGAGACAGAGAGAGTGAGAGGCAGAGAGAGAGAGAGGGAGAGAGGGAGGGAGTGAGACAGAGAGAGAGAGAGAGAGAGGGAGGGAGAGAGACAGAGACAGAGAGAGAGAGACAGAGAGAGAGTGAGACAGAGAGAGAGAAAGAGAGAGAGTGAGGGAGAGAGAGAGAGAGAGAGAGAGAGAGAGAGAGAGAGAGAGAGAGAGAGAGAGAGAGAGAGAGAGAGAGAGAGAGAGAGAGAGAGAGAGAGAGAGAGAGAGAGAGAGAGAGAGAGAGAGAGAGAGAGAGAGAGAGAGAGAGAGAGAGAGAGAGAGAGAGAGAGAGAGAGGTGGAGTGTGGAGAGAGAGAGACAGAGAGGAGAGGTCACGGTCAGATGAGCTCCTGCATTTTTCAGCATTTTCTTTAAAAAATATACATTTAGAGTTAGATAAACTTGGATTTTTTGTCAGGAACACATACAGGATGCTACCCTCTACAACATAACCCTCACTTCAAATCAAAACTCAAAACCTACAACCTTATTTTGGACGGAATTACGGAATCACCTGAAAATTTCACAAATACCAAGGATTATACAGCAAATCCTCTGGAAAACAACAGAAACCTGAAAACACCACCCAACCTGGAACTGAGTGAGTAATGTTTAGTCTGAAACTATATTCTATTTCCAAAAGCCAAGAAGAAAAATACATGACATTACTTTATAAGGACTGAATGGTAACATAATTCTGCCAAGCTTGATACAAATTCAACTAGCACTTAAGTGTCAAGTGAGAGGTGTCAAAGCCCATTAGCCCAACAATGGCAGGAGAGTCGAATAGTCTACCCCAACCAAATGGAGAGGCCTTAGAAGCTGCCTCCCGCTGTTCAGAGGTAATTAAAATACAGTACCCTGGGATTGCAAAGAATGATAAGGCAAGAAAAGATCACAAAATGAAGCTCCTTATGGAAAATCAAGAGACACTTTTTGCTGACTATTACAAAAATGGGAACATCAGCAACCTTATCTTCCACACAAACAATCCAGTGGCATGGCACAGTGCTATATTAGCACACTACCCCTCTGTTAAGAGAGGGGGGATTAACGAGGGGTGGAAACTCAGGATACTTGACAACGAGGACTCTGAGTCAGCTAATATAAATCTATATAAGTCTGG
Organism: Salvelinus alpinus; assembly: GCF_045679555.1. Classification (NCBI taxonomy): domain Eukaryota; kingdom Metazoa; phylum Chordata; class Actinopteri; order Salmoniformes; family Salmonidae; genus Salvelinus; species Salvelinus alpinus. Next base: position 42,729,163 of record NC_092113.1, on the reverse strand, counting down.
AACAGTATTGGTACAGGGCAATCACAAACAGTTTCAGCTGGACTTTCATCTAATCAAAGAATTAGCCCAGCAGGAGAAGCTCTCCCTTGATAAAGATACCCCCACCCAAAGCGGGTCAGACCAGACGTCTTCATCATATAATCACACAGACGAGCAACCCTCAGCAGACAGTCTACCTCCCAGTACAGAGTACTTCTCCCTCATTGAAATGAAGGATAAATTCACCCAGCTGGAGGTAAGGCAGGTGGAGCTGGAACAGCAGGTGATCACACTCCAGTCAGCACAGACCCAGACAACAGTCCAGCACAACAACACCCCCTTAACCAGACCTGGAGAGCTGGAGGTGGAGAAAGACATATCTGCACTATGGACAGTGGTGAGACAACATCAACAGGAGAAAGAGCAGAAGCAGGAGCAGAACAGAGCACTAGAGGAGAGGATCAGACTACAGGAGGAGAGGGAGAGGGGGATGGAGGAGAGGATCAGACTACAGGAGGAGAGGGAGAAGGGGATGGAGGAGAGGATCAGACTGCTGGAGGAGAGGGAGAGGGGGATGGAGGAGAGGATCAGACTGCTGGAGGAGAGGTTGAGGGGGATGGCATGTGACAGAGAACAACCCACTAGGGAGGTGGTCATCCCCACAGAGACGCCAGCAGAACAGCCCACCTCAGCACCGGACAAAAGTCTCGACACCACAGCAGAACAGTCCACACCAGACCCTGACCATAGAAACGACATCACAACAGAACAGACAAAAGAAAAACCCCAAGCCCAGCAGCTCTCACCCCCCCTGAGCACCCCCCCTGTCAGCCACCCTGATAGCCCTCCTGACAACCCCCCCAGACCCACTGAGGACAAACACAAGACACAGATTGTCCTTCTTATGGACTCAAATGGGAAATATATAGAAGAAAAAAAACTTTTTCCCAAACACAGTGTGTCTAAACTCTGGTGTCCAAACACCCAGCGCGCCCTAGACCTTCTGTCTGAGGACAAACTAGGCTCACCTAGCCACATAATAATACACACAGGCACAAACGACCTGAGAGCACAGCAGGAAAGGGTGGCCACAGCACTGAAGGGAGTGATTGAAAAAGCTTCTTCTACTTTCCCCAACGCACAAGTGGTTATCTCCACCCTGCTACCACGAAAAGACTTCCACCCTGCTACAATACAGCGGGTAAACGCAAGCATTTCCCGTGACTGTGCCTCAAAACCAAATGTTTTCCTGGCCCACCACTCCACCCTGGACTTGAACAGCCTCTATGACCAGGTCCACCTCTACAAGGCAGCAGTGCCCACCTTTGCCCGGACTCTAAAGGACATCGCTCTCAAACGCAGCCCCAACACTTCACACAGGAGCAACAGATCAATAGACACCCCACCCAGACCAGCGAGACACCCTCCAAGACCTTCAGGACCCCCCCCTGGACCTCCACATAGAGGACCCACGCCAAGAGGACCTACATCCAGACCACAGCACCCCCAGACACACCCCCACCCCAACCAATCAACACCCCCCCACATCAACCATGCCCACACCCAATTTAGGCCCCCTCAGATCAGACCCATGCCACTCCTGCCCACCCCATGCACCCCACCCCCGCAAAGAGGGCATCAACATGGAAGTCACACATACGCCCAGGTAGTGAGCGGGCAAACAGGCCCAACCCCCACTCTTACACTCGCCCAAGCCAACGGCATGTACCAGATGCTCAGCAGGCTCTGCTCACACTTACTGGCCTGAGGCCAAACCACACGGCCAACAACATTGGACACTTCATGGAACAAAAAGCCTTCACTATATCATCCTGGAATATCCAAGGCCTGAGGTCATCTGCCTTTGGCCTAAAGAGCAGGAACCCGGACTTCACCAAAGAAATCGGTAATGCAGACATTGTCATCCTGCAAGAAACCTGGTACAGAGGAGACGGACCCACTGGTTGCCCTCTAGGTTACAGAGAACTGGTAGTCCCATCCACCAAACTACCAGGTGTGAAACAGGGAAGGGACTCAGGGGGAATGCTAATTTGGTATAGAGCAGACCTAACTCACTCCATTAAATTAATCAAAACAGGAACATTTTACATTTGGCTAGAAATTCAAAAGGAAATTATCTTAACAGAGAAAAATGTCCTCCTGTGTGCTACCTATATCCCCCCACTAGAATCCCCATACTTTAATGAAGACAGCTTCTCCATCCTGAATGAGGAAATCAATCATTTCCAGGCCCAGGGACATGTATTAGTCTGTGGCGACCTAAATGCCAGAACTGGACAAGAACCTGACACCCTCAGCACACAGGGGGACAAACACCTACCTGGAGGTGACAGCATTCCCTCCCCCATATGCCCCCCTAGGCACAACTATGACAACATAACCAACAAAAACGGGTCACAACTCCTGCAGCTCTGTCGCACGCTGGGTATGTACATAGTCAATGGTAGGCTTCGAGGGGACTCCTATGGTAGGTTCACCTATAGCTCATCTCTTGGCAGTAGCACTGTAGACTACTTTATCACTGACCTCAACCCAGAGTCTCTCAGAGCGTTCACAGTCAGCCCACTGACACCCCTATCAGACCACAGCAAAATCACAGTCTACTTGAACAGAGCAATACTCAATCATGAGGCATCAAAGCCAAAGGAACTGAGTAACATTAAGAAATGCTATAGATGGAAGGAATGCAGTTTGGAAACCTACCAAAAAACAATTAGACAACAGCAAATTCAATCCCTTTTAGACAACTTCCTGGGTAAAACGTTCCACTGCAATAGTGAAGGTGTAAACTTGGCAGTAGAAAATCTTAACAGTATATTTGACCTCTCCGCTTCCCTATCAAACCTAAAAATCTCAAATAGAAAACCGAAGAAAATGAACAACAATGACAAATGGTTTGATGACGAATGCAAAAATCTAAGAAATAAATTGAGAAACCTGTCCAACCAAAAACATAGAGACCCTGAAAACCTGAGTCTACGCCTTCACTATGGTGAATCACTAAAACAATACAGAAATACACTACGGAAAAAGAAGGAACAGCACGTCAGAAATCAGCTCAATGTAATTGAACAATCCATAGACTCTGACCACTTCTGGGAAAATTGGAAAACACTAAACAAACAACAACACGAAGAATTATCTATCCAAAATGGAGATGTATGGGTAAACCACTTCTCCAATCATTTTGGCTCTATAACAAAGAATAAAGAGCAAAAACATATACATGATCAAATACAAATCCTTGAATCAACTATTAAAGACTACCAGAACCCACTGGATTCTCCAATTACCTTGAACGAGTTACAGGACAAAATAAAAACCCTCCAACCCAAAAAGGCCTGTGGTGTTGATGGTATCCTTAATGAAATGATCAAATATACAGACAACAAATTCCAATTGGCTATACTAAAACTCTTTAACATCGTCCTTAGCTCTGGCATCTTCCCCAATATTTGGAACCAAGGACTGATCACCCCAATCCACAAAAGTGGAGACAAATTTGACCCCAATAACTACCGTGGAATATGCGTCAACAGTAACCTTGGGAAAATACTCTGCATTATCATTAACAGCAGACTCGTACATTTCCTCAATGAAAACAATGTACTGAGCAAATGTCAAATTGGCTTTTTACCAAATTACCGTACAACAGACCATGTATTCACCCTACACACCCTAATTGACAACCAAACAAACCAAAACAAAGGCAAAGTCTTCTCATGCTTTGTTGATTTCAAAAAAGCCTTCGACTCAATTTGGCATGAGGGTCTGCTATACAAATTGATGGAAAGTGGTGTTGGGGGAAAAACATACGACATTATAAAATCCATGTACACAAACAACAAGTGTGCGGTTAAAATTGGCAAAAAACACACACATTTCTTCACACAGGGTCGTGGGGTGAGACAGGGATGCAGCTTAAGCCCCACCCTCTTCAACATATATATCAACGAATTGGCGAGGGCATTAGAACAGTCTGCAGCACCTGGCCTCACCCTACTAGAATCCGAAGTCAAATGTCTACTGTTTGCTGATGATCTGGTGCTTCTGTCACCAACCAAGGAGGGCCTACAGCAGCACCTAGATCTTCTGCACAGATTCTGTCAGACCTGGGCCCTGACAGTAAATCTCAGTAAGACCAAAATAATGGTGTTCCAAAAAAGGTCCAGTCGCCAGGACCACAAATTCCATCTAGACACCGTTGCCCTAGAGCACACAAAAAACTATACATACCTCGGCCTAAACCTCAGCACCACAGGTAACTTCCACAAAGCTGTGAACGATCTGAGAGACAAGGCAAGAAGGGCATTCTATGCCATCAAAAGGAACATAAATTTCAACATACCAATTAGGATCTGGCTAAAAATACTTGAATCAGTCATAGAGCCCATTGCCCTTTATGGTTGTGAGGTCTGGGGTCCGCTCACCAACCAAGATTTCACAAAATGGGACAAACACCAAATTGAGACTCTGCATGCAGAATTCTGCAAAAATATCCTCTGTGTACAACGTAGAACACCAAATAATGCATGCAGAGCAGAATTAGGCCGATACCCACTAATTATCAAAATCCAGAAAAGAGCCGTTAAATTCTACAACCACCTAAAAGGAAGCGATTCCCAAACCTTCCATAACAAAGCCATCACCTACAGAGAGATGAACCTGGAGAAGAGTCCCCTAAGCAAGCTGGTCCTGAGGCTCTGTTCACAAACACAAACACACCCCACAGAGCCCCAGGACAGCAGCACAATTAGACCCAACCAAATCATGAGAAAACAAAAAGATAATTACTTGACACATTGGAAAGAATTAACAAAAAAACAGAGCAAACTAGAATGCTATTTGGCCCTAAACAGAGAGTACACAGTGGCAGAATACCTGACCACTGTGACTGACCCAAACTTAAGGAAAGCTTTGACTATGTACAGACTCAGTGAGCATAGCCTTGCTATTGAGAAAGGCCGCCGTAGGCAGACATGGCTCTCAAGAGAAGACAGGCTATGTGCACACTGCCCACAAAATGAGGTGGAAACTGAGCTGCACTTCCTAACCTCCTGCCCAATGTATGACCATATTAGAGAGACATATTTCCCTCAGATTACACAGATCCACTTTCTTTCTTCAAAAGAAAGAATTCCAATAAACAAAATCATGAACCAATCAAAGGACTCATATTTACAACATTGGAAAAACGAAACAAAATCCCAAAGCCGACTAAATTGCTATCTGACCCTAAACAGAGAATATGAATTGGCTGAATATCTCTACTCTGTCAGAGATTCGAAGCAGAGACAGATCCTTACCAAGTACAGGCTGAGTGACCACCGATTGGCAATAGAAACCGGCAGACATAAAAAGACATGGCTACCCAAAGAGGAGCGTGTATGTGGTCACTGCACGACAGGGGAGGTAGAAACAGAGATGCACTTTCTCCTTTACTGTGATAAATATTCCTCACCAAGAGATTCATTATTCACAGAAATGACTACATTTATTCCAAATTTTAACTTATTAAACCCAGAGGAAAAACTAAAAATACTCATGGGCGAAGGAGCAATGGCTCCTCTTGCAGCCAAATATGTATTTGCCTGCCATAGCCTGAGGGACACTGAATAATAACATCTGCATAGTAAGCAGTAACTTACTTATTATGACTGTTATTGTTATTACTGTTATTGTTATTAGTATTATTATTGTTGTTTATCATTCCAAATAGTAATGGTATGGGTGGTAATGGTAATGATAGCAGTTTAATGATAGTGGTGGTGGTAGTGGTGCATTACACCATACATTACATTCGACTATTGACTGTTACCATTTTATTGTTACTATTTTTTATATTTAATTTTGTATTATTATTTACTGCCATTCTATATTATTATTTGTCATTGTTTTAATTGTATTACAATGTATATTGTATACATTGTTGCTTTGGCAATATTGACACAATGTTTTTCATGCCAATAAAGCAGCTTGAATTTGAATTTGAATTTGAATTTGAGAGAGAGAGAGAGAGAGAGAGAGAGAGAGAGAGAGAGAGAGAGAGAGAGAGAGAATTAGTGAGCCAGAAAGAAAGGAGAGGGAGAGGGATACCACAAGGAGGGAGAAAAAACAAGAGTGACAGAGAATGTGAGGGAGAGAGCACATGTGAGTGTGTGTAAGAGAGAAATAGAGAGAGGGAAAATGAGAAAGCATTTTAAATCTCAAAATCCCATGAGAAGGAGGTGGGGAACAGAGAGAGAGAGAAAAAGAGAGAGCGAGAGAGAGAGAGCGAGAGAGAGAGAGAGAGAGAGAGAGAGAGAGAGAGAGAGAGAGAGAGAGAGAGAGAGAGAGAGAGAGAGAGAGAGAGAGAGAGAGAGAGAGAGAGAGAGAGAGAGAGAGAGAGAGAGAGAGAGAGAGATGTGCACACTGCCCACAAAATGAGGCGGAAACTAACCCTCCTGCCAAATGTAAAACCATATTAGGGACACATACTTCCCTCAGATTATACAGACCCACAAAGAATTAGAAAACAAATCCAATTTTGATAAACTCTCATATCTATTGGGTGAAATACAACATTGTGCCATCACAGCAGCAATATTAGTCTCTATTCCTTTGAAACTTTTGTGAGTGTAATATTTTTACTGTTCAATTGATTGTTTATTTCACTTTTGTTTATTATCTATTTCACTTGCTTTGGGAAATACAGTGCATTCGGCAAAAATATTCAGACCCCTTGACTTTTTCCACATTTGGTTACATTGCAGCCTTATTCTAAAATGTATTAAATAGTTTTTTTCCCCTCATCAATCTACACACAATACGACATAATAACAAAGCACATTTGATGAAAACCCCCCCGGAAATATCACATTTACATAAGTATTCAGACCCTTTACTCAGTACTTTGTTTTAGCACATTTGGCAGCGATTACAGCCTGGAGTCTTCTTGGGTATGACGCTACAAGCCTGGCACACCTGTATTTGGGGAGTTTCTCCCATTCTTCTCTGCAGATCCTCTCAAGCTCTGTCAGGTTGGATTGGGAGCGTAGATGCACAGCTATTTTCAGGTCTCTCCAGAGTTGTTCGATCGGGTTCTGGCTGGGCCACTCAAGGACATTCAGAAACTTGTCACGAAGCCACTACTGTGTTGTCTTGGCTGTGTGCTTAGGGTCGTTGTCCTGTTGGAAGGTGAACCTTCACCCCAGTCTGAGCTCTTGAGCGCTCTGGAGCAGGTTTTCATCAAGGATTTCTCTGTACTTTGCTCCGTTCATCATTCCCTCTATCCTGACTAGTCTCCCATTCACTGCCGCAGTAAAACATCCCAACAGCATGATGCTGCCACCACCATGCTTCAACGTAGGAATGGTGCCAGGTTTCCTCCAGAAGTGACGCTTGACATACAGGCCAAAGAGTTCAATCTTGGTTTCATCAGACCAGAGAATCTTGTTTCTCATGGTCTCAGAGTCCTTTAGGTGCCTTTTGGCAAACTCTAAGCGAGCTGTCATGTGCCTTTTACTGAGGAGTGGCTTCTGTCTCGGAGCTCAACGGACAATTCCTTCAACCTCATGCCTTGGTTTTTGCTCTGATATGCACTGTCAACTGTGGGACCTTATATAGACAGGTGTGTGCCTTTACAAATCATGTCCAATCAATTTAATTTACCAATTTATCACAGGTGGACTCTAATCAAGTTGTAGAAACATCTCAAGGATGATCAATGGAAACAGGATTCACTTGAGCTTATTTGCGAGTCTCACAGCAAAAGGTCTGAATACTTATGTAAATAAGTATACATTTGCAAACATTTCTTAAAACCTGATTTTCACAGAGCAAACTAGAATGCTATTTGGCCCTAAACAGAGAGTACACAGTGGCAGAATACCTGACCACTGTGACTGACCCAAACTTAAGGAAAGCTTTGACTATGTACAGACTCAGTGAGCATAGCCTTGCTATTGAGAAAGGCCGCCGTAGGCAGACATGGCTCTCAAGAGAAGACAGGCTATGTGCACACTGCCCACAAAATGAGGTGGAAACTGAGCTGCACTTCCTAACCTCCTGCCCAATGTATGACCATATTAGAGAGACATATTTCCCTCAGATTACACAGATCCACAAAGAATTCGAAACCAAATCCAATTATGATAAACTCCCATATCTACTGGGTGAAATTCCACAGTGTGCCATCACAGCAGCAAGATTTGTGACCTGTTGCCACAAGAAAAGGGCAACCAGTGAAGAACAAACACCATTGTAAATACAACCCATATTTATGTTTATTTATTTTAACTTGTGTGCTTTAACCATTTATACATTGCTACAACACTGTATATATATATAATATGACACTTGTAATGTCTTTATTGCTTTGAAACTTCTGTATGTGTAATGTTTACTGTTAATTTGTATTGTTTATTTCACTTTTGTATATTATCTACCTCACTTGCTTTGGCAATGTTAACACATGTTTCCCATGCCAATAAAGCCCCTTGAATTGAATTGAATTGAATTGAGAGAGAGAGAGAGAGAGAGAGAGAGAGAGAGAGAGAGAGAGAGAGAGAGAGAGAGAGAGAGAGAGAGAGAGAGAGAGAGAGAGAGAGAGAGAGAGAGAGAGAGAGAGAGAGAGAGAGAGAGAGAGAGAGAGAGAGAGAGAGAGAGAGAGAGAGAGTTGAGAGTCAGTACTGTCAGTCATTTAGTTAGTAGTTAACCGCTGGATAGAGTTTGGTATGATGTAGAAAGGTATATTAATAATACAGCGTATGAAAGGACCAGAAAGACAGGGATAGAAAGGTGTGTTAAAGATCCCAGAGACACACAGCATCAAGGTAAACCAGGTTTTCTACAATTACAATGAGTAAGACAAGCACCACAGAGCTCCAAAATATACAAGGAACAATTGAAAGTTGAAGAAGCACCTCAATTCTGCAATATATGTCCTTCTTTTTTTCACTGGGACATGAGGAAGGGTATAAGGAAGGATATGAGGAAGGATATTAGGAAGCATATGAGGAAGCATATGAGGAAGCATACAGTTGAGCTACAGCTGGTGTACCAGTTCTAAAATAGGCCCCTATCTCAGTGTGTGTGTGTGTCTGTGTGTCTGTGTGTCTGTGGCACATGCATGCACCACTAGCTCTGTCTGTGTGGGCGTGCCATCTACGACAGATGCGCTAATAATTGATGATTGATTAAATAATTGAGGCGAACTTCCGATGGTAGACATTAAGTGATGCTACGGTATGCTTCAATGGTCATCAGTCTGATGTCACAGGGTTCTATCTGGGTCACAGACTGGAGCAGGGGAGGTTCTAGAACAGAGACAGGGTTCTATCTGGGTCACAGACTGGAGCAGGGGAGGTTCTAGAACAGAGACAGGGTTCTATCTGGGTTACAGACTGGAGCAGGGGAGGTTCTAGAACAGAGACAGGGTTCTATCTGGGTCACAGACTGGAGCAGGGGAGGTTCTAGAATAGAGACAGGGTTCTATCTGGGTTACAGACTGGAGCAGGGGAGGTTCTAGAATAGAGACAGGGTTCTATCTGGGTCACAGACTGGAGCAGGGGAGGTTCTAGAACAGAGACAGGGTTCTATCTGGGTCACAGACTGGAGCAGGGGAGGTTCTAGAACAGAGACAGGGTTCTATCTGGGTTACAGACTGGAGCAGGGGAGGTTCTAGAACAGAGACAGGGTTCTATCTGGGTCACAGACTGGAGCAGGGGAGGTTCTAGAATAGAGACAGGGTTCTATCTGGGTTACAGACTGGAGCAGGGGAGGTTCTAGAATAGAGACAGGGTTCTATCTGGGTTACAGACTGGAGCAGGGGAGGTTCTAGAACATAGACAGGGTTCTATCTGGGTCACAGACTGGAGCAGGGGAGGTTCTAGAACAGAGACAGGGTTCTATCTGGGTTACAGACTGGAGCAGGGGAGGTTCTAGAATATAGACAGGGTTCTATCTGGGTTACAGACTGGAGCAGGGGAGGTTCTAGAACAGAGACAGGGTTCTATCTGGGTTACAGACTGGAGCAGGGGAGGTTCTAGAACAGAGACATGGTTCTATCTGGGTTACAGACTGGAGCAGGGGAGGTTCTAGAACAGAGACATGGTTCTATCTGGGTTACAGACTGGAGCAGGGGAGGTTCTAGAATAGAGACAGGGTTCTATCTGGGTTACAGACTGGAGCAGGGGAGGTTCTAGAATAGAGACAGGGTTCTATCTGGGTTACAGACTGGAGCAGGGGAGGTTCCAGAACAGAGACATGGTTCTATCTGGGTTACAGACTGGAGCAGGGGAGGTTCTAGAACAGAGACAGGGTTCTATCTGGGTTACAGACTGGAGCAGGGGAGGTTCTAGAACAGAGACAGGGTTCTATCTGGGTTACAGACTGGAGCAGGGGAGGTTCTAGAACAGAGACAGGGTTCTATCTGGGTCACAGACTGGAGCAGGGGAGTTCTAGAATAGAGACAGGGTTCTATCTGGGTTACAGACTGGAGCAGGGGAGGTTCTAGAACAGAGACAGGGTTCTATCTGGGTTACAGACTGGAGCAGGGGAGGTTCTAGAATAGAGACAGGGTTCTATCTGGGTCACAGACTGGAGCAGGGGAGGTTCTAGAATAGAGGACATTGTTCAACTGTGTATACACACAGACACGGACACACAGAGACACACACAGACACAGACAGACACAGAAACACACAGAGATACACATACAGACACAGACATTGACACACAACAAGGGAAATCAAACCCAATTCATTAACAAGGTAGAACAAAATGTCTGTTTTCTTTCTTTTCATGTGAGGAGTCCTATAAACTTGATCAAATTAAACACAAATCCTCCAAGCCCCGTGAGAGAGAAAGAGAGGGGGAAAAGTGAGAGAAAGGGAGAGGTGGGGGCGAGAGAAACTGAGAGAAATAGATATTTGGGGGATAGAGAGTGAAAGGGAGAGGTGGGGAAAAGAGAAAGAGAGAGAGAAAGGGGAAAGAGAGAGAGACAGAGACAGGAAGAGAGGGAGACGGAGAGAGGGAGGAAGAGAGAGAGAGGTGGAGGAAATAGAGAGAAAGAAAGAAAGAGAGAGAGAGGGACAGAGAGAGAGGTGGAGGAGAGAGAGAGAGACGTGTGGGAAAAGATAGAGAGAGAGCGAGAGAGAAAACCAATAATTCACAAAATGGGACAAACACCAAATTGAGACTCCGCGTGCAGTATTCCTCTGTGTACAACGTAAAACACCAAATAATGCATGCAGAGCAGAATTAGGCCGATACCCGCTAATTATCAAAAATCCAGAAAAGAGCCATTCAATTCTACAACCACCTAAAAGGAATTGATTCCCAAACCTTCCATAACAAAGCCATCACCTACAGAGAGATGAACTTGGAGAAGAGTCCCCTAAGAAAGCTGGTCCTGGGGTTCTGTTCACAAACACAAACAGACCCCACAGGTCCCAGGACAGCAACACAATTAGACCCAACCAAATCATGAAGAAACAAAAAGATAATTACTTGACACATTGGAAAGAATTAAAAAAGAATCTGAGCAAACTAGAACGCTATTTGGCCCTAAACAGAGAGTACACAGTGACAGAATACCTGAACAATGTGACTGACCCAAACTTAAGGAAAGCTTTGACAATGTACAGACTCAGTGAGCATAGCCTTGCTATTGAGAAAGGCCGCCGTAGGCAGACCTGGCTCTCAAGAGAAGACAGGCTATGTGCACACTGCTATAAAATGAGGTGGAAACTGAGCTGCACTTCCTAACCTCCTGCCAAATGTATGACCATATTAGAGACACATATTTCCCTCAGATTACACAGATCCACAAAGAATTTGAAAACAAACCCAATTTTGATAAACTCCCATATCTACTGGGTGAAATACCACAGTGTTCCATCACAGCAGCAAGATTTGTGACCTGTTGCCACCCATATTTATGTTGATTTATTTTCCCTTTTGTACTATTTGCACATCATTACTAAACTGTATATATACATAATATGATATTTGAAATGTCTTTATTATTTTGGAGCTTCTGTGAGTGTAATGTTTACTGTTCATTTTTATTGTTTATTTCACTTTTGTATATTATCTACTTCACTTGCTTTGGCAATGTAAACGTAATGTTTCCCATGCCAATAAAGCCATTTGAATTTAATTGAATTGAGAGCGAGAGAGAGACAGAGATAGAGAGAGCGAGAGCGATGGTCAGAGGGAGAGAGAAAGGGAAAAGTGGAAGGCTCTCTAAAGGGTTGAAAGGATTACGAACAGTAAAAAACTAGAGAGAGAGGACAGAGGCTTCAGTCAGAGAAAAGATGGGGGGGCTGAGAGAGAGAGAGAGAGAGAGAGAGAGAGAGAGAGAGAGAGAGAGAGAGAGAGAGAGAGAGAGAGAGAGAGAGAGAGAGAGAGAGGATTAAAATATCAGAACATGGACAAAGTGCATTTGTTGCCAAGCTCAGACCACAATCTACCTCTCCCACGCTAAGCATGCTGGGAGACTCACATGACATACAGACCAGAACAGGAGGTGTTATTCTTTTTCTATTGGTTTTGTCCAGGAAAACAAGATTACAACGACCCATTCCAACCACAAGCACGGCAACGAAGCAACACACAGTACAAAGTGTGCCAGAATTCAAAAGCACAATTCCACAGATTTAATGGGAATACAAATACAATGGTACTGTGTAGGACACACTGTCTATATGATTACTCAATTTAACAATGACAGGCACAGTATACTAGTCTGTTCCCAGGTCAGCTTGTGTTAAAGCAACCTTGTCCTGCTGCGTACTATCTATGGCCCTAGTACAGCTCTAAGCATATAGTCTGGTCCCAGATCTGTTTGTGGAATGTTGTCAACTCTTACTGTACGGTTGTCACACCATAGGAATTATCATGAGATAATGATGATGGTTATCTGTTGTCCCTGTAACACCACTCTAATGGATCTAGTTAATTATGGCTATCTGTTGATCCTGTAACACCACTCTAATTGATCTAGTTAATTATGGTTATCTGTTGTTCCTGTAACACCACTCTAATGGATCTAGTTAATGATGGCTATCTGTTGATCCTGTAACACCACTCTAATTGATCTAGTTAATTATGGTTATCTGTTGTTCCTGTAACACCACTCTAATGGATCTAGTTAATGATGGCTATCTGTTGATCCTGTAACACCACTCTAATTGATCTAGTTAATTATGGTTATCTGTTGTCCCTGTAACACCACTCTAATGGACCTAGTTAATTATGACTATCTGTTGTCCCTGTAACACCACTCTAATGGACCTAGTTAATTATGACTATCTGTTGTCCCTGTAACACCACTCTAATGGACCTAGTTAATGATGATGGTTATCTGTTGTCCCTGTAACACCACTCTAATGGACCTAGTTAATGATGATTATCTGTTGATCCTGTAACACCACTCTAATGGATCTAGTTAATGATGATGGTTAACTGTTGTCCCTGTAACACCAATCTAATGGATCTAGTTAATGATGATTATCTGTTGATCCTGTAACACCACTCTAATGGACCTAGTTAATGATGATTATCTGTTGTCCCTGTAACACCACTCTAATGGATCCAGTTAATGTTGATTATCTGTTGTCCCGGTAACACCACTCTAATGGATCTAGTTAATGATGATTATCTGTTGTCCCTGTTACACCACTCTAATGGATCTAGTTAATGATGGTTATCTGTTGTCCCTGTAACATCACTCGAATGGATCTAGTTAATGATGATGGTTATCTGTTGTCCCTGTAACACCACTCTAATGTATCTAGTTAATGATGATTATCTGCTGTCCCTGTAACACCACTCTAATGGATCTAGTTAATGTTGATTATCTGTTGTCCCTGTAACACCACTCTAATGGATCCAGTTAATGTTGATTATCTGTTGTCCCTGTAACACCACTCTAATGGATCTAGTTAATGATGGTTATCTGTTGATCCTGTAACACCACTCGAATGGATCTAGTTAATGATGATGGTTATCTGTTGTCCCTGTAACACCACTCTAATGGACCTAGTTAATGATGATTATCTGTTGTCCCTGTAACACCACTCTAATGGATCTAGTTAATGATGATTATCTGTTGTTCCTGTAACACCACTCTAATGGATCTAGTTAATGATGATTATCTGTTGATCCTGTAACACCACTCTAATGGACCTAGTTAATGATGATTATCTGCTGTCCCTGTTACACCACTCTAATGTATCTAGTTAATGATGGTTATCTGTTGTCCCTGTAACATCACTCTAATGTATCTAGTTAATGATGGTTATCTGTTGTCCCTGTAACACCACTCTAATGGATCTAGTTAATGATGATTATCTGTTGTCCCTGTAACACCACTCTAATGTATCTAGTTAATGATGATTATCTGTTGTTCCTGTAACACCACTCTAATGGATCTAGTTAATGATGGTTATCTGTTGTCCCTGTAACACCACTCTAATGTATCTAGTTAATGATGGTTATCTGTTGTCCCTGTAACACCACTCTAATGGATCTAGTTAATGATGATTATCTGTTGTCCCTGTAACACCACTCTAATGGATCTAGTTAATGATGATTATCTGTTGTTCCTGTAACACCACTCTAATGTATCTAGTTAATGATGGTTATCTGTTGTCCCTGTAACACCACTCTAATGGATCTAGTTAATGATGATTATCTGTTGTCCCTGTAACACCACTCTAATGGATCTAGTTAATGATGATTATCTGTTGTCCCTGTTACACCACTCTAATGGATCTAGTTAATGATGATTATCTGTTGTCCCTGTAACACCACTCTAATGGATCTAGTTAATGATGATTATCTGTTGATCCTGTAACACCACTCTAATGGATCTAGTTAATGATGATTATCTGTTGTTCCTGTAACACCACTCTAATGTATCTAGTTAATGATGATTATCTGTTGTCCCTGTAACACCACTCTAATGGATCTAGTTAATGATGATTATCTGTTGTCCCTGTAACACCACTCTAATGGATCTAGTTAATGATGATTATCTGTTGTCCCTGTTACACCACTCTAATGGATCTAGTTAATGATGGTTATCTGTTGTCCCTGTAACATCACTCTAATGTATCTAGTTAATGATGGTTATCTGGTGTCCCTGTAACACCACTCTAATGGATCTAGTTAATGATGATTATCTGTTGTTCCTGTAACACCACTCTAATGGATCTAGTTAATGATGCGTATCTGTTGTCCCTGTTACACCACTCTAATGTATCTAGTTAATGATGGTTATCTGTTGTCCCTGTAACACCACTCTAATGGATCTAGTTAATGATGAGTATCTGTTGTCCCTGTAACACCACTCTAATGGATCTAGTTAATGATGATTATCTGTTGTTCCTGTAACACCACTCTAATGTATCTAGTTAATGATGATTATCTGTTGTCCCTGTAACACCACTCTAATGGATCTAGTTAATGATGATTATCTGTTGTCCCTGTAACACCACTCTAATGGATCTAGTTAATGATGATTATCTGTTGTCCCTGTTACACCACTCTAATGGATCTAGTTAATGATGGTTATCTGTTGTCCCTGTAACATCACTCTAATGTATCTAGTTAATGATGGTTATCTGTTGTCCCTGTAACACCACTCTAATGGATCTAGTTAATGATGATTATCTGTTGTTCCTGTAACACCACTCTAATGGATCTAGTTAATGATGCGTATCTGTTGTCCCTGTTACACCACTCTAATGTATCTAGTTAATGATGGTTATCTGTTGTCCCTGTAACACCACTCTAATGGATCTAGTTAATGATGAGTATCTGTTGTCCCTGTTACACCACTCTAATGTATCTTGTTAATGATGGTTATCTGTTGTCCCTGTAACACCAATCTAATGGATCTAGTTAATGATGATTATCTGTTGTCCCTGTAACACCACTCTAATGGATCTAGTTAATGATGATTATCTGTTGTTCCTGTAACACCACTCTAATGGATCTAGTTAATGATGATTATCTGTTGTTCCTGTAACACCACTCTAATGGATCTAGTTAATGATGATGGTTATCTGTTGTCCCTGTAACACCAATCTAATGGATCTAGTTAATGATGATTATCTGTTGTTCCTGTAACACCACTCTAATGGATCTAGTTAATGTGGATTATCTGTTGATCCTGTTGATCCTGTAACACCACTCTAATGGACCGAGACACACTCACAGAGACACACACACAGAGACACACACACAGAAACACACACACACACACACACACACACACACACAGAAACACACACACACACACACACTCACAGAGCGAGAGAGACACAGAGTGGGATAACAGAGCCACAGCTGGAGCTACAGTATGTGAAAGTAATTCATACCACGTACAACATACAGTGCCTTCAGAAAGTTTTCACACCCCTTGACTTTCTCCACATGTTGTTGTGTTACAGCCTGAATTCAAAATGGATTAAATTGAGATATTGTGTCACTGGCCTCAACACAATACCACATAATGTCAAAGTGGAATTGTGTTTTTAGACATTTTTACAAAATGAATAAAAAATTAAAAGCTGAAATGTCTTGAGTCAATAAGTATTCAACCCCTTTGTTATGTCAAGCCTAAAAGTTCAGGAGTAAAAATGTGCTTAACAAGTCACATAATAAGTCTCATGGACTCACTCTGTGTGCAATAATAGTGTTTAACAGGATTTTTTGAATGACTACCTCGTCTCTGTACCCCACACATACAATTATCTATAATGTCCCTCAGTCGAAGCAGTGAATTTCAAACACAGATTCAACCACAAAGACCAGGGAGGTTTTCCAATGCCTCGCTAAGAAAGGCACCTATTGGTAGATGGGTAAAAACAAAAGCACACATTGAATATCCCTTTGAGCATGGTGAAGTTATTAATTACACTTTGGATGGTGTATCAATACACCCAGTCACTACAAATATACAGGCATCCTTCCTATTTCGCAACTAAAGCCTATTTATTGCCTTACCTCTCTTATCTTACCTCATTTGCACACACTGTATATAGACTTTTTCTATTTTATTATTGACTGTATGTTTGTTTACTCCATGTGTAACTCTGTGTTGTTGTTTGTGTCACACTGCTTTGCTTTATTCTTGGCCAGGTCGCAGTTGTAAATGAGAACTTGTTCTCAACTGGCCTACCTGGTTAAATAAAGGGGAAATTAAATACAAATAAAAAACTCAGTTGCCGGAGAGGAAGGAAACCACTCAGGGATTTCACCATGAGGCCAATAGTGACTTTACAACAGTTAAACAGTGTTTATTAACGACTGTGAAAGGAGAAAACTGAGGATGGATCAACCAAATCGTATTTACTCCACAATACTAACCTAATTGAGAGAGCGAAAAGAAGGAAGCCTGTACAGGATAAAAATATTCCAAAACATACATCCTGTTTGTAACAAATGTAATGCTGCAGAAAAAGTGACAAAGCAAATCACTTTTTGTCCTGAATACAACGTTTTATGTTTTGGGGCAAATCCAACACAGCACTGAGTACCACTCTTCATATTTTCATTAATGTACCATACTCATTTAAAGATATAAGAAATGAATAGTCAATGTTTTACTGTATTAGTAATTATAACCATTATTACATGACTCTCAAATGGCAGTTATTTATTTAACAAGGGTTCATTAATCCTGTTTGTGTGCGTACTGTTGGTGGTTGATTGTGTTGTCTGCCTCCATGAGTGTGTGTGCGTGTGTGTATGTGTGTGTGTACGTGTGTGTTTTTTTGTTTTGTTTTACAATCCCTGTGGGGACCAAAAGTCCTCACATAGATAGTAAAACAAGGAACATTTGGACAAGTGGGTACATTTCGCCGATCCCCACAATGAAAAAGGCTATTTTAGGTTTAGGGGTTAGGGTTAGGGATTAGGTTTAGGATTAGGCGTTAGGGTTAGGTTAAGGGCAAGGGGTTTGGTGTTAAGGTTAGTATTAAGTTTAGGTGTAAAATAGGATTTTGAATGGGAATCAATTGTTTGTTCCTGAGAAACTACAGTATGTACAGAGGTTCCTCTAAACACATATCCTTAACCCTGGGTCAACACTTAGCCCAGGACTAGCTCACTGTTAACCCTGGGTCAACACTTAGCCCAGGACTAGCTCACTGTTAACCCTGGGTCAACACTTAGCCCAGGACTAGCTCACTGTTAACCCTGGGTCAACACTTAGCCCAGGACTAGCTCATTGTTAACCCTGGGTCAACACTTAGCCCAGGACTAGCTCACTGTTAACCCTGGGTCAACACTTAGCCCAGGACTAGCTCACTGATAACCCTGGGTCAACACTTAGCCCAGGACTAGCTCACTGTTAACCCTGGGTCAACACTTAGCCCAGGACTAGCTCACTGTTAACCCTGGGTCAACACTTAGCCCAGGACTAGCTCACTGTTAACCCTGGGTCAACACTTAGCCCAGGACTAGCTCACTGTTAACCCTGGGTCAACACTTAGCCCAGGACTAGCTCACTGTTAACCCTGGGTCAACACTTAGCCCAGGACTAGCTCACTGTTAACCCTGGGTCAACACATAGCCCAGGACTAGCTCACTGTTAACCCTGGGTCAACACTTAGCCCAGGACTAGCTCACTGTTAACCCTGGGTCAACACTTAGCCCAGGACTAGCTCACTGTTAACCCTGGGTCAACACTTAGCCCAGGACTAGCTCACTGTTAACCCTGGGTCAACACTTAGCCCAGGACTAGCTCACTGTTAACCCTGGGTCAACACTTAGCCCAGGACTAGCTCACTGTTAACCCTGGGTCAACACTTAGCCCAGGACTAGCTCACTGTTAACCCTGGGTCAACACATAGCCCAGGACTAGCTCACTGTTAACCCTGGGTCAACACTTAGCCCAGGACTAGCTCACTGTTAACCCTGGGTCAACACTTAGCCCAGGACTAGCTCACTGTTAACCCTGGGTCAACACTTAGCCCAGGACTAGCTCACTGTTAACCCTGGGTCAACACTTAGCCCAGGACTAGCTCACTGTTAACCCTGGGTCAACACTTAGCCCAGGACTAGCTCACTGTTAACCCATGGTCAACACTTAGCCCAGGACTAGCTCACTGATAACCCTGGGTCAACACTTAGCCCAGGACTAGCTCACTGATAACCCTGGGTCAACACTTAGCCCAGGACTAGCTCACTGATAACCCTGGGTCAACACTTAGCCCAGGACTAGCTCACTGTTAACCCTGGGTCAACACTTAGCCCAGGACTAGCTCACTGATAACCCTGGGTCAACACTGCCCAGGACTAGCTCACTGATAACCCTGGGTAACACTAGCCAACTCTCACTGATAACCCTGGGTCAACACTTAGCCCAGGACTAGCTCACTGATAACCCTGGGTCAACACTTAGCCCAGGACTAGCTCACTGTTAACCCTGGGTCAACACTTAGCCCAGGACTAGCTCACTGTTAACCCTGGGTCAACACTTAGCCCAGGACTAGCTCACTGTTAACCCTGGGTCAACACTTAGCCCAGGACTAGCTCACTGATAACCCTGGGTCAACACTTAGCCCAGGACTAGCTCACTGATAACCCTGGGTCAACACTTAGCCCAGGACTAGCTCACTGTTAACCCTGGGTCAACACTTAGCCCAGGACTAGCTCACTGATAACCCTGGGTCAACACTTAGCCCAGGACTAGCTCACTGTTAACCCTGGGTCAACACTTAGCCCAGGACTAGCTCACTGTTAACCCTGGTCAACACTTAGCCCAGGACTAGCTCACTGTTAACCCTGGGTCAACACTTAGCCCAGGACTAGCTCACTGTTAACCCTGGGTCAACACTTAGCCCAGGACTAGCTCACTGATAACCCTGGGTCAACACTTAGCCCAGGACTAGCTCACTGATAACCCTGGGTCAACACTTAGCCCAGGACTAGCTCACTGATAACCCTGGGTCAACACTTAGCCCAGGACTAGCTCACTGTTAACCCTGGGTCAACACTTAGCCCAGGACTAGCTCACTGTTAACCCTGGGTCAACACTTAGCCCAGGACTAGCTCACTGTCAACCCTGGGTCAACACTTAGCCCAGGACTAGCTCACTGATAACCCTGGGTCAACACTTAGCCCAGGACTAGCTCACTGATAACCCTGGGTCAACACTTAGCCCAGGACTAGCTCACTGTTAACCCTGGGTCAACACTTAGCCCAGGACTAGCTCACTGATAACCCTGGGTCAACACTTAGCCCAGGACTAGCTCACTGTTAACCCTGGGTCAACACTTAGCCCAGGACTAGCTCACTGTTAACCCTGGGTCAACACTTAGCCCAGGACTAGCTCACTGTTAACCCTGGGTCAACACTTAGCCCAGGACTAGCTCACTGATAACCCTGGGTCAACACTTAGCCCAGGACTAGCTCACTGATAACCCTGGGTCAACACTTAGCCCAGGACTAGCTCACTGTTAACCCTGGGTCAACACTTAGCCCAGGACTAGCTCACTGTTAACCCTGGGTCAACACTTAGCCCAGGACTAGCTCACTGACAACCCTGGGTCAACACTTAGCCCAGGACTAGCTCACTGATAACCCTGGGTCAACACTTAGCCCAGGACTAGCTCACTGTTAACCCTGGGTCAACACTTAGCCCAGGACTAGCTCACTGATTAACCCTGGGTCAACACTTAGCCCAGGACTAGCTCACTGTTAACCCTGGGTCAACACTTAGCCCAGGACTAGCTCACTGATAACCCTGGGTCAACACTTAGCCCAGGACTAGCTCACTGTTAACCCTGGGTCAACACTTAGCCCAGGACTAGCTCACTGTTAACCCTGGGTCAACACTTAGCCCAGGACTAGCTCACTGTTAACCCTGGGTCAACACTTAGCCCAGGACTAGCTCACTGTTAACCCTGGGTCAACACTTAGTCCCAGGACTAGGCTCACTGTTAACCCTGGGTCAACACTTAGCCCAGGACTAGCTCACTGTTAACCCTGGGTCAACACTTAGCCCAGGACTAGCTCACTGTTAACCCTGGGTCAACACTTAGCCCAGGACTAGCTCACTGTTAACCCTGGGTCAACACTTAGCCCAGGACTAGCTCACTGTTAACCCTGGGTCAACACTTAGCCCAGGACTAGCTCACTGTTAACCCTGGGTCAACACTTAGCCCAGGACTAGCTCACTGATAACCCTGGGTCAACACTTAGCCCAGGACTAGCTCACTGTTAACCCTGGGTTAACACTTAGCCCAGGACTAGCTCACTGTTAACCCTGGGTCAACACTTAGCCCAGCACTAGCTCACTGATAACCCTGGGTCAACACTTAGCCCAGGACTAGCTCACTGTTAACCCTGGGTCAACACTTAGCCCAGGACTAGCTCACTGTTAACCCTGGGTCAACACTTAGCCCAGCACTAGCTCACTGATAACCCTGGGTCAACACTTACCCCAGGACTAGCTCACTGTTAACCCTGGGTCAACACTTAGCCCAGGACTAGCTCACTGTTAACCCTGGGTCAACACTTAGCCCAGGACTAGCTCACTGTTAACCCTGGGTCAACACTTAGCCCAGGACTAGCTCACTGATAACCCTGGGTCAACACTTAGCCCAGGACTAGCTCACTGATAACCCTGGGTCAACACTTAGCCCAGGACTAGCTCACTGTTAACCCTGGGTCAACACTTAGCCCAGGACTAGCTCACTGATAACCCTGGGTCAACACTTAGCCCAGGACTAGCTCACTGTTAACCCTGGGTCAACACTTAGCCCAGGACTAGCTCACTGTTAACCCTGGGTCAACACTTAGCCCAGGACTAGCTCACTGTTAACCCTGGGTCAACACTTAGCCCAGGACTAGCTCACTGTTAACCCTGGGTCAACACTTAGCCCAGGACTAGCTCACTGATAACCCTGGGTCAACACTTAGCCCAGGACTAGCTCACTGATAACCCTGGGTCAACACTTAGCCCAGGACTAGCTCACTGATAACCCTGGGTCAACACTTAGCCCAGGACTAGCTCACTGTTAACCCTGGGTCAACACTTAGCCCAGGACTAGCTCACTGTTAACCCTGGGTCAACACTTAGCCCAGGACTAGCTCACTGTTAACCCTGGGTCAACACTTAGCCCAGGACTAGCTCACTGATAACCCTGGGTCAACACTTAGCCCAGGACTAGCTCACTGCATAACCCTGGGTCAACACTTAGCCCAGGACTAGCTCACTGTTAACCCTGGGTCAACACTTAGCCCAGGACTAGCTCACTGATAACCCTGGGTCAACACTTAGCCCAGGACTAGCTCACTGTTAACCCTGGGTCAACACTTAGCCCAGGACTAGCTCACTGTTAACCCTGGGTCAACACTTAGCCCAGGACTAGCTCACTGATAACCCTGGGTCAACACTTAGCCCAGGACTAGCTCACTGTTAACCCTGGGTCAACACTTAGCCCAGGACTAGCTCACTGTTAACCCTGGGTCAACACTTAGCCCAGGACTAGCTCACTGTTAACCCTGGGTCAACACTTAGCCCAGGACTAGCTCACTGTTAACCCTGGGTCAACACTTATCCCAGGACTAGCTCACTGTTAACCCTGGGTCAACACTTAGCCCAGGACTAGCTCACTGTTAACCCTGGGTCAACACTTAGCCCAGGACTAGCTCACTGTTAACCCTGGGTCAACACTTAGCCCAGGACTAGCTCACTGTTAACCCTGGGTCAACACTTAGCCCAGGACTAGCTCACTGTTAACCCTGGGTCAACACTTAGCCCAGGACTAGCTCACTGTTAACCCTGGGTCAACACTTAGCCCAGGACTAGCTCACTGTTAACCCTGGGTCAACACTTAGCCCAGGACTAGCTCACTGTTAACCCTGGGTCAACACTTAGCCCAGGACTAGCTCACTGTTAACCCTGGGTCAACACTTAGCCCAGGACTAGCTCACTGTTAACCCTGGGTCAACACTTAGCCCAGGACTAGCTCACTGATAACCCTGGGTCAACACTTAGCCCAGGACTAGCTCACTGATAACCCTGGGTCAACACTTAGCCCAGGACTAGCTCACTGTTAACCCTGGGTCAACACTTAGCCCAGGACTAGCTCACTGTTAACCCTGGGTCAACACTTAGCCCAGGACTAGCTCACTGATAACCCTGGGTCAACACTTAGCCCAGGACTAGCTCACTGTTAACCCTGGGTCAACACTTAGCCCAGGACTAGCTCACTGTTAACCCTGGGTCAACACTTAGCCCAGGACTAGCTCACTGATAACCCTGGGTCAACACTTAGCCCAGGACTAGCTCACTGATAACCCTGGGTCAACACTTAGCCCAGGACTAGCTCACTGTTAACCCTGGGTCAACACTTAGCCCAGCACTAGCTCACTGATAACCCTGGGTCAACACTTAGCCCAGGACTAGCTCACTGTTAACCCTGGGTCAACACTTAGCCCAGCACTAGCTCACTGATAACCCTGGGTCAACACTTAGCCCAGGACTAGCTCACTGTTAACCCTGGGTCAACACTTAGCCCAGGACTAGCTCACTGTTAACCCTGGGTCAACACTTAGCCCAGGACTAGCTCACTGTTAACCCTGGGTCAACACTTAGCCCAGGACTAGCTCACTGTTAACCCTGGGTCAACACTTAGCCCAGGACTAGCTCACTGTTAACCCTGGGTCAACACTATCCCAGGGCTAGCTTACTGTTAACCCTGGGTCAACACTATCCCAGGGCTAGTTTACTGTTAACCCTGGGTCAACACTATCCCAGGGCTAGTTTACTGTTAACCCTGGGTCAACACTATCCCAGGGCTAGCTTACTGTTAACCCTGGGTCAACACTATCCCAGGGCTAGCTTAATGTTAACCCTGGGTCAACACTATCCCAGGTCTAGCTTACTGTTAACCCTGGGTCAACACTATCCCAGGGCTAGCCTACTGTTAACCCTGGGTCAACACTAGCCCAGGACTAGCCTACTGTTAACCCTGGGTCAACACTATCCCAGGGCTAGCCTACTGTTAACCCTGGGTCAACACTAGCCCAGGGCTAGCCTACTGTTAACCCTGGGTCAACACTATACCAGGGCTAGCTTACTGTTAACCTTGGGTCAACACTAGCCCAGGGCTAGCCTACTGTTAACCCTGGGTCAACACTAGCCCAGGGCTAGCCTACTGTTAACCTTGGGTCAACACTAGCCCAGGGCTAGCTTACTGTTAACCCTGGGTCAACACTATCCCAGGGCTAGCCTACTGTTAACCCTGGGTCAACACTATCCCAGGGCTAGCCTACTGTTAACCCTGGCTCAACACTATCCCAGGGCTAGCTTACTGTTAACCCTGGGTCAACACTATACCAGGGCTAGCTTACTGTTAACCTTGGGTCAACACTAGCCCAGGGCTAGCCTACTGTTAACCCTGGGTCAACACTAGCCCAGGGCTAGCCTACTGTTAACCTTGGGTCAACACTAGCCCAGGGCTAGCTTACTGTTAACCCTGGGTCAACACTATCCCAGGGCTAGCCTACTGTTAACCCTGGGTCAACACTATCCCAGGGCTAGCCTACTGTTAACCCTGGCTCAACACTATCCCAGGGCTAGCTTACTGTTAACCCTGGGTCAACACTATCCCAGGGCTAGCTAACTGAATTGTTTTACTGTGGGGAGGGTGGTGTGATATGTTTATTGGGCAAAGGGGAGGGTAGTGGGATTTGTTTATTGGGCAAAGGGGAGGGTAGTGGGATTTGTTTATTGGGCAAAGGGGAGGGTAGTGGGATTTGTTTATTGGGCAAAGGGGAGGGTAGTGGGATTTGTTTATTGGGCAAAGGGGAGGGTAGTGGGATATGTTTATTGGGCATAGGAGAGGGTAGTCCTGCATTCCACATTTTGCAGGTTTTATTATATAATTTCTTCAACATTTCCTCATCTGCTTGCAGGCTCCTCCCCTATCAAGGTTCTTTGGTACTTCCCTTATGCACTCAGCTTTTCTGCTCGCTAACTTTTCCTCTACCATAGGCCAATATAGTCTACCAGTCAAACTGTCTATCCTGCCCTCTATCCATCATTCAGAGTGACAATATAGTCTACCAGTCTGTCCTCTATCCACCATTCAGAGTGACAATATAGTCTACCGGTTTGTCTATCCTGCCCTCTATCCATTCATAGTGACAATAGTGGTAGGTGGATTGTTTGTCCAGATCTGCATTAGGCTAACTAGCACCATACTAGAGGTCGACCGATTAATCGAAATGGCCGATTAATTAGGGCCGATTTCAAGTTTTCAGAACAATCGGAAATCGGTATTTTTGGGCGCCGATTTGACAATTTATTTTATTTTTTTATTTTATTTTTTTACACCTTTATTTCATCTTTATTTAACTAGGCAAGTCAGTTAAGAACACATTCTTATTTTCAATGACGGCCTAGGAACGTTCTGCCTCGTTCAGGGGCAGAACGACAGATTTTTAACCTTGTCAGCTCGGGGGATCCAAACTTGCAACCTTACAGTTAACTAGTCCAATGCTCTAACACCTGATTACATTGCACTCCACGAGGAGCCTGTCTGTTACGCGAATGCAGTAAGCTAAGGTAAGTTGCTAGCTAGCATTAAACTTATCTTATAAAAAACAATCAATCAATGACTGTCATTGCTCCAATGTGTACTTAACCATAAACATCAATGCCTTTCTTAAAATCAATACACAAGTATATATTTTTAAACCTGCATATTTAGCTAAAAGAAATCCAGGTTAGCAGGCAATATTAACCAGGTGAAATTGTGTCATTTCTCTTAAGTTCATTGCACGCAGAGTCAGGGTATATGCAACAGTTTGGGCCGCCTGGCTCTTTGCGAACTAATATGCCAGAATGTTACGTAATTATGACATAACATTGAAGGTTGTGCAATGTAACAGGAATATTTAGACTCATGGATGCCACCCGTTAGATAAAATACGGAACGGAATAAACGTTTTGTTTTCGAGGTGATAGTTTCCGGATTAGTCAAAGGTATATGGTTTAGAGAGCCTACTGTTAACCCTGGGTCAACACTAGCCCAGGGCTAGCCTACTGTTAACCCTGGGTCAACACTATCGCAGGGCTAGCCTACTGTTAACCCTGGGTCAACACTAGCCCAGGGCTAGCCTACTGTTAACCCTGGGTCAACACTATACCAGGGCTAGCTTACTGTTAACCTTGGGTCAACACTAGCCCAGGGCTAGCCTACTGTTAACCCTGGGTCAACACTAGCCCAGGGCTAGCCTACTGTTAACCTTGGTTAACAGTAGGCTAGCGTTATAATTCCTGTAATAACTTGCGGCTGAACTTGAAAGGGGTTCCTTCGTTATTTTACCGTTCATGTCTTCCATAGAGAATGTCTTGATCTACTTCAAATAAGGTCTGTGTTTCGCGGAGGAGCAGACTGACAGGGGACCATGCAGACAAGCTCTGCTTTCTGCACTACAACCTAAAACTTCTTAACTGGGAATATTGAAGACCCATGAAAGCTGGTGGTTCGTTTTAACATATGTTCTCATGTTTTTTGAGACTAAATTGATTTTATTTATGTATTATATTAAGTTAAAATAAGTGTTCATTGTTCATTCAGTATTGTTGCAATTGTCATTATTACAAAAAGGTGTGTGTGTGTATGATATATATACAGTGGGGAGAACAAGTATTTGATACACTGCCGATTTTGCAGGTTTTCCTACTTACAAAGCATGTAGAGGTCTGCAATTTTTATCATAGGTACACTTCAACTGTGAGAGACGCAATCTAAAACAAAAATCCAGAAAATCACATTGTTTGATTTTTAAGTAATTAATTTGCATTTTATTGCATGACATAAGTATTTGATCACCTACCAACCAGTAAGAATTCCGGCTCTCACAGACCTGTTCGTTTTTCTTTAAGAAACCCTCCTGTTCTCCACTCAATACCTGTATTAACTGCACCTGTTTGAACTCATTAGCTGTATAAAAGACACCTGTCCACACACTCAATCAAACAGACTCCAACCTCTCCACAATGGCCAAGATCAGAGAGCTGTGTAAGGACATCAGGGATAAAATTGCAGACCTGCACAAGGCTGGGATGGGCTACAGGACAATAGGCAAGCAGCTTGGTGAGAAGGCAACAACTGTTGGCGCAATTATTAGAAAATGGAAGAAGTTCAAGATGACGGTCAATCACCCTTGGTCTGGGGCTCCATGCAAGATCTCACCTCGTGGGGCATCAATGATCATGAGGAAGGTGAGGGATCAGCCCAGAACTACACGGCAGGACCTGGTCAATGACCTGAAGAGAGCTGGGACCACAGTCTCAAAGAAAACCATTAGTAACACACTACGCCATCATGGATTAAAATCCTGCAGCGCACGCAAGGTCCCCCTGCTCAAGCCAGCGCATGTCCAGGCCCATCTGAAGTTTGCCAATGACCATCTGGATGATCCAGAGGAGGAATGGGAGAAGGTCATGTGGTCTGATGAGACAAAAATAGAGCTTTTTGGTCTAAACTCCACTCGCCGTGTTTGGAGGAAGAAGAAGGATGAGTACAACCCCAAGAACACCATCCCAACCGTGAAGCATGGAGGTGGAAACATCATTCTTTGGGGATGCTTTTCTGCAAAGGGGACAGGACAACTGCACCGTATTGAGGGGAGGATGGATGGGGCCATGTATCGCGAGATCTTGGCCAACAACCTCCTTCCCTCAGTAAGAGCATTGAAGATGGGTCGTGGCTGGGTCTTCCAGCATGACAACGACCCGAAACACACAGCCAGGGCAACTAAGGAGTGGCTCCGTAAGAAGCATCTCAAGGTCCTGGAGTGGCCTAGCCAGTCTCCAGACCTGAACCCAATTGAAAATCTTTGGAGGGAGCTGAAAGTCCGTATTGCCCAGCGACAGCCCCGAAACTTGAAGGATCTGGAGAAGGTCTGTATGGAGGAGTGGGCCAAAATCCCTGCTGCAGTGTGTGCAAACCTGGTCAAGAACTACAGGAAACGTATGATGTCTGTAATTGCAAACAAAGGTTTCTGTACCAAATATTAAGTTGTGCTTTCCTGATGTATCAAATACTTATGTCATGCAATAAAATGCAAATTAATTACTTAAAAATCATACAATATGATTTTCTGGATTTTTGTTTTAGATTCCGTCTCTCACAGTTGAAGTGTACCTATGATAAAAATTACAGACCTCTACATGCTTTGTAAGTAGGAAAACCTGCAAAATCGGCAGTGTATCAAATACTTGTTCTCCCCACTGTATATATAAATACATATATATATTTTTTTAATCGGTATCAGTGTTTTTATCCTCCAATAATCGGTATCGGTATCGACGTTGGAAAAAGCATAATCGGTCGACCTCTACACCATACCACACATAAAATCATTCGGGGTGGCAGGTAGCCTAGTGGTTAGAGCGTTGGACTAGTAACCGAAAGCTTCAATAAAAATACAAATTCAAAGCTGCATCAATTTTCAATATGAATCCACAAGAAGCAATAGGAATAGCTGATAGGCAGTGGAGAGGCCAAGTGCAGTGGAGAGGCCAGGTGCAGTGGAGAGGCCAGGTGCAGTGGAGAGGCCAGGTGCAGTGGAGAGGCCAGGTGCATCATGAAAGAACATGAAACAAAAAGCGTTCCTGATCTTGTTTAGACCATACAAATCTGATTTACTCTATACCGGATTCCCCTCTTCACATTTATCAAAATAGTGCAAAAATATATAAAATAGTGATTCAGTTCACTCATATGAATCTATTATTTTTAAACAATTATTTTTAACTAATTGACTAATTGAATGACATTTTAAAGAATGGTTAGCTGAATATTCACAGTATTCTTCTCATGCGGGACGAAACTCCAATGTGTACGCCACTACATTTTAGAGTTTGTGCAGATTTACGAGGTCAACAACGTCAGAATGAGACTGATATGAGATAATAATAATTCATGGATGACTGGTATGATAATTCGGGAAATGGTAAATCATTAAACAAACTTTTTTTCCGTGGTGCCCCAAGTTACTAATTAGTTCATTGTTACACGACTAATGTAATCACGTAATAATTAAACATAGTTAATCACATTACTGATAGTCACGTCACGACACGAAAGTTTCTCCTTTCATCTGTGGCTCTGCTACTTACTGACTCAGGTTTGAGCTGTAATTTCTCCTTTCATCTGTTTTCTACAAGTGCTTCCCTACATATGGGTCTGACATTGACACCTTTGATAAAGATGAGCAATAATGGCTGCATTAAATAAATAATTCAAAATAATATATTCAAAATTATATTTGGTCAAAGAAATATATTTTTGAAATATACTTTGTTTAACCTCTACGGGATCGTTGTCCTGTCCCCCCCCCCACCCCCCCTGGATATGGGCAGAAAGCTTAAATTCTTGTTAATCTAACTGCACTGTCTGATTTACAGTAGCTATTACAGTGAGCAAATACCATGCTATTGTTTTAGGAGAATGCACAGTTATGAACTTGAAATCGCATTAATAAACCAATTAGGCACATTTGGGCAGTCCTGATACAACATTATGAACAGAAATGCAATGGTTCATTGAATCAGTCTAAAACGTTGCACATACACTGAATCCATCTAGTGGCCAAAATTGAAATTGCACTTAACCTGGAATAATACATTATGGCATTTCTCTTGTATTTCAAAGATGATGGAACAAAAATAAATAGAAAATATTCATGTTTTTTTCTTTGTATTATCTTTTACCAGAAATAATGTGTTATATTCTCCTACATTAATTTCACATGTCCACAAACTTCAAAAGTGTTTCCTTTCAAATGGTACCCAGAATATGCATATCCTTGCTTCAGGTCCTGAGCTACAGGCAGCTAGATTTGGGTATGTCATTTTAGGAGAACATTTAAAAAAAAGGGTCCGTTCCTTAAGTTAACAAGACATATTTTTCTTTTCTCGAAAAGGTAGGTGTCAAAATTATTGACATCCTTAAAGATTCTCATAAATAAAGTAGTGAAAAGTTTAGTATTTGGTCCCATATTTGGTCCCATATTCCTAGAACGCAATGACTACATCAAGCTTGTGACTCTATAAACTTGCTGGATGCATTTGCAGTTCGTTTTTCAGTTCGTTTCAGAATATTTTGTGCCTAATAGAAATGGTCAATACTGTATTGTGTATTGGAATCACTTTTGTTATAAATAAGAATCAAATATGTTTCTAAACACTTCGACATTAATGTGGATTTATTACAGATAATCCTGAATGAATCGGAATAATGATGAGTGAGAAAGTTACAGAGGGTCAAATATCGCCCCCCGAACACATGCTAACCTCTCACCATTACAATAACAGGGGAGGTTAGCATTTTATATCATACCCCCAAGACATGCTAACCTCTCACCATTACAATAACAGGGGAGGTTAGCATTTTATATCATACCCCCAAGACATGCTAACCTCACACCATTACAATAACAGGGGAGGTTAGCCTTTTATATCATACCCTCAAGACATGCTAACCTCTCACCACTACAATAACAGGGGAGGTTAGCCTTTTATATCATACCCTCAAGACATGCTAACCTCTCACCATTACAATAACAGGGGTGGTTAGCATTTTATATCAAACCCCCAAGACATGCTAACCTCACACCACTACAATAACAGGGGAGGTTAGCATTTTATATCAAACCCCCAAGACATGCTAACCTCTCACCATTACCAATAACAGGAGAGGTTAGCCTGTCTTGGGGGTATGGTCAGAAATTACCCACAAACCAACGCACACACACACACACACACACACACACACACACACACACACACACACACACACACCCACACACACACACACACACACACACACACACACACACACACACACACACACATCGGGGGTGAACCTGCTCCCTTTCTCAGAAGAGAAGAATCAGGGCATTCATTGGAGAAATGAGGAGGTGACTGGAGAAAGATTCCTGGCGTTCCTCTCTGTCTCGGTGTGTGTGTGTGTGTGTGTGTGTGTGTGTGTGTGTGTGTGTGTGTGTGGGTGTGTGTGTGTGTGTGTGTGTGTGTGTGTGTGTGTGTGTGTGTGTGTGTGTGTGTGTGTGTGTGTGTGTGTGTGTGTGTTGGTTCATATATCCTTGTGGGGACCACAAAATTCCCCACAAGGGTATTAAAACAAGGAAAAAAGCTTAGGGGTTAGGTTCAGGGTTAGGGGTTAGAATTAGGGTTAGGGGTTATGGGTTAGAATTAGGGTTAGGGGTTATGGGTTAGAATTAGGGTTAGGGGTTATGGGTTAGAATTAGGGTTAGGGGTTATGGGTTAGAATTAGGGTTAGGGGTTATGGGTTAGAATTAGGGTTAGGGGTTATGGGTTAGAATTAGGGTTAGGGGTTATGGGTTAGAATTAGGGTTAGGGGTTATGGGTTAGAATTAGGGTTAGGGGTTATGGGTTAGAATTAGGGTTAGGGGTTATGGGTTAGAATTAGGGTTAGGGGTTATGGGTTAGAATTAGGGTTAGGGGTTATGGGTTAGAATT
>NC_092113.1:42677638-42695138 GCF_045679555.1 Salvelinus alpinus | reverse complement strand
CACACAATACGACATAATAACAAAGCACATTTGATGAAAACCCCCCCGGAAATATCACATTTACATAAGTATTCAGACCCTTTACTCAGTACTTTGTTTTAGCACATTTGGCAGCGATTACAGCCTGGAGTCTTCTTGGGTATGACGCTACAAGCCTGGCACACCTGTATTTGGGGAGTTTCTCCCATTCTTCTCTGCAGATCCTCTCAAGCTCTGTCAGGTTGGATTGGGAGCGTAGATGCACAGCTATTTTCAGGTCTCTCCAGAGTTGTTCGATCGGGTTCTGGCTGGGCCACTCAAGGACATTCAGAAACTTGTCACGAAGCCACTACTGTGTTGTCTTGGCTGTGTGCTTAGGGTCGTTGTCCTGTTGGAAGGTGAACCTTCACCCCAGTCTGAGCTCTTGAGCGCTCTGGAGCAGGTTTTCATCAAGGATTTCTCTGTACTTTGCTCCGTTCATCATTCCCTCTATCCTGACTAGTCTCCCATTCACTGCCGCAGTAAAACATCCCAACAGCATGATGCTGCCACCACCATGCTTCAACGTAGGAATGGTGCCAGGTTTCCTCCAGAAGTGACGCTTGACATACAGGCCAAAGAGTTCAATCTTGGTTTCATCAGACCAGAGAATCTTGTTTCTCATGGTCTCAGAGTCCTTTAGGTGCCTTTTGGCAAACTCTAAGCGAGCTGTCATGTGCCTTTTACTGAGGAGTGGCTTCTGTCTCGGAGCTCAACGGACAATTCCTTCAACCTCATGCCTTGGTTTTTGCTCTGATATGCACTGTCAACTGTGGGACCTTATATAGACAGGTGTGTGCCTTTACAAATCATGTCCAATCAATTTAATTTACCAATTTATCACAGGTGGACTCTAATCAAGTTGTAGAAACATCTCAAGGATGATCAATGGAAACAGGATTCACTTGAGCTTATTTGCGAGTCTCACAGCAAAAGGTCTGAATACTTATGTAAATAAGTATACATTTGCAAACATTTCTTAAAACCTGATTTTCACTTTGTCCTTATGGGGTGTTGTGTGAACATTGATAAGGATTTGTTTTATTTAATCCATTTTAGAATAAGGCTGTAACATAACAAAATGTGGAAAAATGGAAGGGGTCTGAGTACTTTCCAAATGCACTGTATGTTTCCCATGCCAATAAAGCCCGTTGAATTTAATAGAGAGAGAGAGAGAGAGAGAGAGAGAGAGAGAGAGAGAGAGAGAGAGAGAGAGAGAGAGAGAGAGAGAGAGAGAGAGAGAGAGAGAGAGAGAGAGAGAGAGAGAGAGAGAGAGAGAGAGAGAGAGAGAGAGAGAGAGAGAGAGAGAGAGAGAGAGAGAGAGAGAGAGAGAGAGAGAGAGAGAGAGAGAGAGAGAGAGAGAGAGAGAGAGAGAGAGAGAGAGAGAGAGAGAGAGAGAGAGAGAGAGAGAATTAGTGAGCCAGAAAGAAAGGAGAGGGATAACACAAGGAGGGAGGTTGGACATGAAGTGGTGTGTGGAGAGATATGGAAGGGGGAGGAAGGTGAAACTCAGGGGAATACCAGAGCAGATGAGTACGGTGAGGTACGGTGAGATTTAAACCATGACATCATGTGGTGTGTGTTAGTTACAGCTCACTGCATTTCTGCTTAGAGAACATGAAAAGATAGAAACACGTGTTTCGAGTGTGAACTCATATTGACTTTTCAAACAGAGACAACGTGGCTGACACAGATTGACAAACATATTGGCATGAGTGGCACAATAGTACACACACACACACACACACACACACACACACACACACACACACACACACACACACACACACACACACACACACACACACACACACACACACACACACACACACACACACACACACACACACACACACAGCCGCGAGCACAAACAGATACACACATAGACTCGCCATACACACACACACACACACACACACACACACACACACACACACACACAGACACAGACACAGACACAGACACAGACAGACAGACAGACAGACAGACAGACAGACAGACAGACAGACAGACAGACAGACAGACAGACAGACAGACAGACTCACCATACACACACAGCCGCAAGCATAAACAGATACACAAATACACACACAGGTGCACCATACACACCCACAGGTGCACCATACACACAGACACAGGTGCACCATACACACACACACAGGCGTACGGACACACAGACACAGACTCACACATTAAAGCACACACGCCTGCTTTCAACAATCTCTCTAGGGGTCTGACGCCTCACTGATACTCTTTACACAGTACATGTCCTGACCTATATAGATTCAATCAGTTTTTATGTGACTACATGGTGTAAACACTACACATATTACATGTACAACACTACACTAACCCCAGATTACTACACTACACTAACACCAGATTACTACACTACACTAACACCAGATTAATACACTACACTAACACCAGATTAATACACTACAGTAACACCAGATTACTACACTAACACCAGATTAATACACTACACTAACACCAGATTACTACACTACACTAACACCAGATTAATACACTACACTAACACCAGATTAATACACTACACTAACACCAGATTAATACACTACACTAACACCAGATCACTACACTACACTAACACCAGATTAATACACTACACTAACACCAGATCACTACACTAACACCAGATTACTACACTACACTAACACCAGATTAATACACTACACTAACACCAGATTAATACACTACAGTAACACCAGATTACTACACTAACACCAGATTAATACACTACACTAACACCAGATTACTACACTACACTAACACCAGATTAATACACTACACTAACACCAGATTAATACACTACACTAACACCAGATTAATACACTACACTAACACCAGATCACTACACTAACACCATATTACTACACTACACTAACACCAGATTAATACACTACACTAACACCAGATTAATACACTACAGTAACACCAGATTACTACACTAACACCAGATTAATACACTACACTAACACCAGATTAATACACTACACTAACACCAGATTAATACACTACACTAACACCAGATTAATACACTACACTAACACCAGATCACTACACTAACACCAGATTACTACACTACACTAACACCAGATTAATACACTATACTAACACCAGATGAATACACTACAGTAACACCAGATTACTACACTAACACCAGATTAATACACTACACTAACACCAGATTACTACACTACACTAACACCAGATTAATACACTACACTAACACCAGATTAATACACTACACTAACACCAGATTACTACACTACACTAACACCAGATTAATACACTACACTAACACCAGATTAATACACTACACTAACACCAGATTACTACACTACACTAACACCAGATTACTACACTAACACCAGATTAATACACTAACACCAGATTAATACACTACACTAACACCAGATTACTACACTACACTAACACCAGATTACTACACTATACTAACACCAGATTAATACACTAACACCAGATTACTACACTATACTAACACCAGATTACTACACTACACTAACACCAGATTACTACACTACACTAACACCATATTACTACACTACACTAACACCAGATTACTACACTACACTAACACCAGATTAATACACTACACTAACACCAGATTACTACACTACACTAACACCAGATCACTACACTACACTAACACCAGATTAATACACTACACTAACACCAGATTACTACACTACAGTAACACCAGATTAATACACTACACTAACACCAGATTAATACACTACACTAACACCAGATTACTACACTACAGTAACACCAGATTAATACACTACACTAACACCAGATTACTACACTACACTAACACCAGATTACTACACTAACACCAGATTAATACACTAACACCAGATTAATACACTACACTAACACCAGATTACTACACTACACTAACACCAGATTAATACACTACACTAACACCAGAGAATAAATGAACTCTACTGTACTGTACAAGACAGATTCCCTGATTGGTCAAAAAGGCAAACGTGTGGCCTGTGTAGTCCAAAGGTTACAGCCGCTGACCCCAGCACACATGTGTCGACTCCCCCGTCCCCGCCCCATCGCCCAGATTACCCAGATACTGTAGAGTAGAATATCTATAATTACCCAGATACTGTAAGTAGAATATCTATAATTACCCAGATACTGTAAGTAGAATATCTATAATTACCCAGATACTGTAGAGTAGAATATCTATAATTACCCAGATACTGTAGAGTAGAATATCTATAATTACCCAGATACTGTAGAGTAGAATATCTATAATTACCCAGATACTGTAAGTAAAATATCTATAATTACCCAGATACTGTAGAGTAGAATATCTATAATTACCCAGATACTGTAGAGTAGAATATCTATAATTACCCAGATACTGTAGAGTAGAATATCTATAATTACCCAGATACCGTAGAGTAGAATATCTATAATTACCCAGATACTATAAGTAGAATATCTATAATTACCCAGATACTGTAAGTAGAATATCTATAATTACCCAGATACTGTAGAGTAGAATATCTATAATTACCCAGTTACTGTAAGTAGAATATCTATAATTACCCAGATACTGTAAGTAGAATATCTATAATTACCCAGATACTGTAGAGTAGAATATCTATAATTACCCAGATACTGTAGAGTAGAATATCTATAATTACCCAGATACTATAAGTAGAATATCTATAATTACCCAGATACTGTAGAGTAGAATATCTATAATTACCCAGATACTGTAGAGTAGAATATCTATAATTACCCAGATACTGTAGAGTAGAATATCTATAATTACCCAGATACTGTAGAGTAGAATATCTATAATTACCCAGATACTGTAGAGTAGAATATCTATAATTACCCAGATACTATAAGTAGAATATCTATAATTACCCAGATACTGTAGAGTAGAATATCTATAATTACCCAGATACTGTAGAGTAGAATATCTATAATTACCCAGATACTGTAGAGTAGAATATCTATAATTACCCAGATACCGTAGAGTAGAATATCTATAATTACCCAGATACTATAAGTAGAATATCTATAATTACCCAGATACTGTAGAGTAGAATATCTATAATTACCCAGATACTGTAGAGTAGAATATCTATAATTACCCAGATACTATAAGTAGAATATCTATAATTACCCAGATACTGTAGAGTAGAATATCTATAATTACCCAGATACTGTAGAGTAGAATATCTATAATTACCCAGATACTATAAGTAGAATATCTATAATTACCCAGATACTGTAAGTAGAATATCTATAATTACCCAGATACTATAAGTAGAATATCTATAATTGCCCAGATACTGTAGAGTAGAATATCTATAATTACCCAGATACTGTAGAGTAGAATATCTATAATTACCCAGATACTATAAGTAGAATATCTATAATTACCCAGATACTGTAGAGTAGAATATCTATAATTACCCAGATACTGTAGAGTAGAATATCTATAATTACCCAGATACTGTAAGTAGAATATCTATAATTACCCAGATACTATAAGTAGAATATCTATAATTACCCAGATACTGTAAGTAGAATATCTATAATTACCCAGATACTGTAGAGTAGAATATCTATAATTAC
The DNA here is from genome assembly GCF_045679555.1 of Salvelinus alpinus. Taxonomy (NCBI): domain Eukaryota; kingdom Metazoa; phylum Chordata; class Actinopteri; order Salmoniformes; family Salmonidae; genus Salvelinus; species Salvelinus alpinus. Next base: position 42,689,459 of record NC_092113.1, on the reverse strand, counting down.
CCAGATACTGTAGAGTAGAATATCTATAATTACCCAGATACTGTAGAGTAGAATATCTATAATTACCCAGATACTGTAGAGTAGAATATCTATAATTACCCAGATACTGTAAGTAGAATATCTATAATTACCCAGATACTGTAAGTAGAATATCTATAATTACCCAGATACTGTAAGTAGAATATCTATAATTACCCAGATACTGTAAGTAGAATATCTATAATTACCCAGATACTGTAGAGTAGAATATCCCTTAATTACCCAGATACTGTAGAGTAGAATATCTATAATTACCCAGATACTGTAGAGTAGAATATCTATAATTACCCAGATACTGTAGAGTAGAATATCTATAATTACCCAGATACTGTAGAGTAGAATATCTATAATTACCCAGATACTGTAGAGTAGAATATCTATAATTACCCAGATACTGTAGAGTAGAATATCTATAATTACCCAGATACTGTAGAGTAGAATATCTATAATTACCCAGATACTGTAGAGTAGAATATCTATAATTACCCAGATACTGTAAGTAGAATATCTATAATTACCCAGATACTGTAAGTAGAATATCTATAATTACCCAGATACTGTAAATAGAATATCTATAATTACCCAGATACTGTAAGTAGAATATCTATAATTACCCAGATACTGTAAATAGAATATCTATAATTACCCAGATACTGTAAGTAGAATATCTATAATTACCCAGATACTGTAAGTAGAATATCTATAATTACCCAGATACTGTAAGTAGAATATCTATAATTACCCAGATACTGTAGAGTAGAATATCTATAATCACCCAGATACTGTAGAGTAGAATATCTATAATTACCCAGATTATTTTCTTATTGTAGGCTACTACTTTCACCACTTTTAGTCTTGAAATCTTTGGTTGTTTACTAAACTACTCACTCTCAGGTGAGGTTACAAGTATATCAACTTTCAAAGCAGAATTACTTTCCCATTATTTCCGCAAATGCAGTGTATGATATACCATTTTCTATCTCTGAGACTCTATTTAAATTTTTTATAAAATTATAATAACATTTTGCTACATGAGATCGAATTGAGGCGGTCGGTAACAAAATAAACAGAATTCTACTGTATCTGTTCTGGATGGAAGTGTATTACACATCGACAGAATTGCCCCAGAATTCATAGCTTCATTGAGCAGACGTTACAGGTTTATAGTGCTATGAGGCAATGAGATAGCGTTGGCTCATTGAAGCCCGTGTTAATTATAAACCAGAGGTGTTGAATAACCAGAAGGTAACGAAGCCCTTGTTAATTAACCCAGAGGTGTTGAATAACCAGAAGGTAATGAAGCCTTTGTTAATTAAACCAGAGGTGTTGAATACCCAGAAGGTAATGAAGCCCTTGTTAATTAACCCAGAGGTGTTGAATAACCAGAAGGTAATGAAGCCTTTGTTAATTAAACCAGAGGTGTTGAATACCCAGAAGGTAATGAAGCCCTTGTTAATTAAACCAGAGGTGTTGAATACCCAGAAGGGATTGAATTATAAATGGATGGGGGGGGGGGGGGGGGCAGCATATAACACAACAAAGGAATTATCTTTATGACCAGGTTTCATATTCATAAAGCACCTCAGAGTAGGAGTACTGATCTATGATCAGTTTTGCCCTTTTATATCATAATGAATAAAACTATGTGGACAAGCAGAGGATCTGATCCTTGATCAACACTGGGTTATAAATAGACAATAAATGACTCACCCCCATTGGCCAGGTCCTTTGAGGCGATGATGAAGCCGAACCCCTCCCCCGGCCGTCTCCGTAGCTCCACCTCCTGACCCCTGACCCCTAGAATGGCCCCTCCCCCTCTTCTGTCCACCTGGCCCTTGGCCACAGCCCCCAGTCCTGCTCCTCCTCCCCAACCTCCAGGGGGCCTCAACACACCGGGAGCCCCTCCACCGTTCTCCACCCCAAGCCAGTCTCTAGGTTCCAGGGTGAGGGTTACAGGGACTGAGTCCAGAAAGCTTGTGCTCTGGACCAGGGAGGGGAGATCTGTGGAGGGCGTGGAGGGCGAGGCTGGGGAGAGGTCACTGTGGCTGGGGGGGATGTGGGGGATGTGAGGGAGGTGCAGGGGCACCAAGGCATCTGAGGTGGAGGAGGAGGCAGGCAGATCGGATGGGAGGCCATGGGAGGAGGAGGGGCCCAGGGGAGAGGGGAGGGGCTTGTAGAGGTTAGGGGAGACAGGAGAAAAGAGGGACCCTGGAGAGAGAGAGAGACAGAGAGAGGTGGGAGAGAGAGAGAAAGGAGGGAGACAGAAGAGTGAGAGAGGTGGGAGAGAGAGAGGTGGGAGAGAGAGAGAGAGAAACGTATCATTTGAACACCAAGAGAGAGACGTTCAGCTCATCTAGACCTATCAGAATGTCAATAGTGAACCCAACACAAGGAAACAGAATCTCTGAGGAGAAACAACCCTGTATCCTGTACACAGTAACCTGGTCTGAAAGCTGAAGTGGTTTCAAACCTAAACAAATGAAGTTTCATGTTACATACAGAGTATTTAAACAGGAAGAACACCAGGATGAGGGTACTGCACCAATGCTAGCAACAGCAGTAGTATTACTAGTATGTATATCGGTAAATACAGTGTATTGTGGTAGTAGTAGTACTAGTAGTATTTATACAGGTTATATAGGTACATACAGTGTATTGTGGCAGTAGTAGTACTAGTAGTATTTATACAGGTTATATGGGTAAATACAGTGTTTTTGTGGTAGTACTAGTAGTATTTATACAGGTTATATAGGTAAATAGTGTATTTGTGGTAGTCGTTGTACTAGTAGTATTTATACAGGTTATATGGGTAAATACAGTGTATTTGTGGTAGTAATGGTAGTATTTATACAGGTTATATGGGTAAATACAGTGTATTTGTGGTAGTAGTAGTACTAGTAGTATTTATACAGGTTATGTGGGTAAATACAGTGTATTTGTGGTAGTAGTAGTACTAGAAGTATTTATACACATTATATGGGTAAATACAGTGTATTTGTGGTAGTAATGGAAATATTTATACAGGTTACATAGGTAAATACAGTGTATTTGCGGTAGTAATAGTACTAGTAATATTTATACAGGTTATATGGGTAAATACAGTGCATTTGTGGTGGTAATGGTAGTATTTATACAGGTTACATAGGTAAATACAGTGTATTTGTGGTAGTAATAGTACTAGTAATATTTATACACATTATATGGGTAAATACAGTGTATTTGTGGTAGTAATGGTAGTATTTATACAGGTTATATGGGTAAATACAGTGTATTTGTGGTAGTAATGGTAGTATTTATACAGGTTACATAGGTAAATACAGTGTATTTGCGGTAGTAATAGTACTAGTAGTATTTATACAGGTTATATGGGTAAATACAGTGTATTTGTGGTAGTAATGGTAGTATTTATACAGGTTACATAGGTAAATACAGTGTATTTGCGGTAGTAATAGTACTAGTAGTATTTATACAGGTTATATGGGTAAATACAGTGTATTTGTGGTAGTAATGGTAGTATTTATACAGGTTATATGGGTAAATACAGTGTATTTGTGGTAGTAATGGTAGTATTTATACAGGTTATATGGGTAAATACAGTGTATTTGTGGTAGTAATGGTAGTATTTATACAGGTTGTATAATGGTCTTACCTCCTCTGTAAACCAACAGCACTACTTCTCCCTGCTTGGTGTGTTTCTGGAGGACCCGCTGGACCTTCCATGTTCAGCAGAGGTCATGTTAAAATACGTTTAAAGAAAATTGGCAAACATCTCACACGGTTTTTTCAAAGGCCTTTTTCAAATAGACTTGTAGTGACTTTCAGAAACAAGCTCTTATGTACGGTACCAATCAAATGTTTGGACACACCGAATAATTTAAGGGTTTTTCCATTTTACAATTTTCTACATTGTAGAATAATAGTGAAGACATCAAAACTATGAAATAACACATATGGAATCATGTAGTAACCAAAAAAGTGTTAAACAAATCAAAATATAATTTAGATTTTAGATTCTTCAAAGTAGCCACCTTTTGTCTTGATGACAGCTTTGCACACTCTTGGCATTCTATCAACCAGCTTGATGAGGTAGTCACCTGGAATGCTTTTCAATTAACATGTGTGCCTTCTTAAAAGTTCATTTGTGGAATTTCTTTCCTTCTTAATGCATTTGAGCCAATCAGTTGTGTTGTGACAAGAAAGGGGTGGTATACAGAAGATAGCCCTATTTGGTAAAAGACCAAGTCCATACTATGGCAAGAACTGCTCAAATAAGCAAAGAGAAACAATAGTCCATCATTACTTTCTGGTTAATTTAAGACATGAAGGTCAGTCAATGCGAAACATTTCAAGAACTTTGGGCAGTCGCAAAAACCATCAAGTACCATGATGAAACTGTCTCTCATGAGGACCACCACAGGAAAGGAAGACCCAGAGTTACCTCTGCTGCAGAGGATACGTTCATTAGAGTTACCAGCCTCAGATCGCAGCCCAAATAAATGCTTCACAGAGTTCAAGTAAAATACACATCTCAACATCAACTGTTCAGAGGAGTGTGCATGAATCAGGCCTTCATGGTCAAATTGCTGCAAAGAAACCAATACTAAAGGACACCAATAATAAGAAGAGACTTGCTTGGGCCAAGAAACACGAGCAATGACATTAGACCGGTGGAAAGCTGTCCTTTGGTCTGATGAGTCCAAATGTGAAATTTTTGGTTCCAACCGCCGTTTCTTTGTGAGACGCAGAGTAGGTGAACGGATGATCTCTGCATGTCTGGTTCCCATCGTGAAGCATGGAGGAGGAGGTGTGATGGTGTGGGGGTGCTTTGCTGGTGACACTGTCAGTGATTTATGTAGAATTCAAGGCACACTTAACCAGCATGGCTACCACTGCATTCTGCAGCAATACGCCATCCCATCTGGTTTGCACATAGTGGAACTATCATTTGTTTTTCAACAGGACAATGACCCAACACACCTCCAGGCTGTGTAAGGGCTATTAGACCAAGGAGAGATATGGAGTGTTGCATCAGATGACCTGGCCTACACAATCACCCGACCTCAACCCAATTGAGATGGTTAGGGGTGAGTTGGACCGCAGAGTGAAGGAAAAGAAGCCAACAAGTGCTCAGCATATGTGGGAACTCTTTCAAGACGGTTGGAAAAGTTTTCTTCACGAAGCTGGTGGAGAGAATGCCAAGAGTGTGCAACGCTGTCATCAAGGCAAAAGGCGGCTATTTGAAGAATCTCAAATATAAAATATATTTAGATTTGTTTAACACTTTTTTGGTTACTACATGAATCCATATGTGTTATTTCATAGTTTTGATGTCTATTATTCTACAATGTAGAAAGTAGGATAAATAAAGAAAAACGGTTGAATGAGTAGGTGTGTCCAAACTTATGACTGATACTATATATATATATGTCTTTAAGTATTCTCTGTGTCAATAACTCAACATTGTCAGAATGTTATTTGAACTGACGATTACTATTGAGCTTATTTGTTTCAATAAATACCAATAATCAACCAAATCTTAGCCTCTAAGCTGTAGAACTGTCTCCAAAGTCGGTCGTACCTGAGCGAAGCTGAGACTCTGCACGTCGGCGCCGTTGATCTTGACTATAGCATCCCCTGGCTGCAGGGAGGAGCACTGCCTTCTGTCCCAGACCCTCTTCACCAGGGCCAGCTGCCCCCCCTGCCCCCCCGCCGTCACACTGAACCCCATCCCACCCCCCTCACTCCTCCCCAGGGGCACAGGGACCAGCTCCCCTCCTCCAGCCCCACCAGGTACTCCCTCACTGGCCGCGCTGTGGCCCCCGTGGGGGTGGGCGTTGGCTGGGCAGCCATTGAAGCCGCAAGGGGGGACCTCCGTGGGCGAGGGGAGCATGAGGGAGGTTTGGGGCATGGGGGGTCGTTGGCAGGGGGCTCCGGGGGTGGTGGCGGTGCACACGTCCGGCTGGGACAGGGGCAGATTGGAGACGGAGGTGGGCAGGGTGGAGGTGGAGAAGTCACTCTGGTGGTGAAGCATGGAGGAGGGGGTGGGGAGGGAGTTCGCGTTGTAGCGCATCAGAGGCCATCTGAGAGGGAAGACGATACAGAGGATAAGGAGGGAGACAGGATGATAGATGTTAGATCATATTCTGTTCCAGTCTGACACACATAGAGGAAACTAAGAACTGTGACCTGGCTGCAGATCAAACAGCACATCAACTGTTTTTCATAATGCCCTTTTCACATCACCAGTTGTCACAAAGTGCTTTACAAGATGGCGTAAAACGTGTGGTTTGTCTTGTCCCGTCCTGTCCCATGTATATATAGTTTTTTCATATACATTTTGTATATATTTTAATCTCACTTTCCATCTACGGACTGAATATACTCTCCTGCAACCCCCCTCACCCAATGTGGAATAGATCTGTTATTTTTATACTTTAGAACCGGAACTCCCATCAGAAGCTAGCCAGCTAACTAGCTAGTAGTCAGTTAGCCGCTGCTAGCGATCATCACCGTTAACTCGGACTCCAGACAGCCTCAGATCGATCAATACTTGCCAGTCTGCACAGCGCGATATCAACCCAGAGCATATCGGACTGCTTTTTCTTATTTTTTGCTCCTTTTACTCTCTGTTCTGAACGCACTAGACGACCAGTTCTTATAGCCTATAGCCGTACCCTTATCCTACTCCTCCTCTGTTCCTCTGGTGATGTGTAGGTTAACCCAGGTCCTGCAGTCCCCAGCACCACTCCCATTCCCCAGGCGCTCTCATTTGTTGACTTCTGTAGCCATAAAAGCCTTGATTTCATGCATGTTAACATTAGAAGCCTCCTCTCTAAGTTTGTTTTATTCACTGCTTTAGCACACTCCGCAAACCCTGATGTCCTAGCCATGTCTGAATCCTGGCTTAGGAAGGACACCAAAAATCCTGAAATTTTCATCCCCAACTACAACATTTTCCGACAAGATAGAACTGCCAAAGGGGGCGGAGTTGCAATCTCCTGCAGAGATAGCCTGCAGAGTTCTGTCATACTATCCGGGGCGGTGCCCAAACAGTTTGAGCTTCTACTTTTAAAAATCCACATTTCCAGAAACAAGTCTCTCACCGTTGCCGCTTGTTATAGACCCCCTTCAGCCCCCAGCTGTGCCCTGGACACCATATGTGAATTGATTGCGCCCCATCGAGGAACTGAGGTAATTTGTACATGTAGGTAGATGTAGATAATATATATAGATGTAGGTAGATGTAGATAATAGATATAGATGTAGATAGATGTAGATAATAGATATAGATGTAGGTAGATGTAGATAATATATATAGATGTAGATAGATGTAGATAATAGATATAGATGTAGATAATAGGTATAGATGTAGGTAAATAATAGATATAGATGTAGATAATAGATATAGATGTAGGTAGATGTAGATAATATATATAGATGTAGGTAGATGTAGATAATATATATAGATGTAGATAGATGTAGATAATAGGTATAGATGTAGGTAAATAATAGATATAGATGTAGATAATAGATATAGATGTAGGTAGATGTAGATAATATATATAGATGTAGGTAGATGTAGATAATAGATATAGATGTAGATAGATGTAGATAATAGGTATAGATGTAGGTAGATAATAGATATACATGTATATAATAGATATAGATGTAGGTAGATGTAGATAATAGATATAGATGTTGGTAGATGTAGATAATAGATATAGATGTAGATAATAGATATAGATGTAGGTAGATGTAGATAATAGATATAGATGTAGGTAGATGTAGATAATAGATATACATGTTGGTAGATGTAGATAATAGATATAGATGTAGATAATAGATATAGATGTAGATAATAGATATAGATGTAGATAATAGATATAGATGTAGATAATAGATATAGATGTAGGTAGATGTAGATACTAGATATAGATGTAGATAATAGATATAGATGTAGGTAGATGTAGATAATAGATATACATGTTGGTAGATGTAGATAATAGATATAGATGTAGATAATAGATATAGATGTAGATAATAGATATAGATGTAGATAATAGATATAGATGTAGATAATAGATATAGATGTAGGTAGATGTAGATACTAGATATAGATGTAGATAATAGATATAGATGTAGATAATAGATATAGATGTAGGTAGATGTAGATAATAGATATAGATGTAGGTAAATGTAGATAATATATATAGATGTAGGTAGATGTAGATAATAGATATAGATGTAGATAATAGATATAGATGTAGATAATAGATATAGATGTAGATAATAGATATAGATGTAGGTAGATGTAGATAATAGATATACATGTAGGTAGATGTAGATAATAGATATAGATGTAGATAATAGATATAGCTGTAGGTAGATGTAGATAATAGATATAGATGAGGGTAGGTAGGGGTAAAGTGACTATGCATAGATAATAAACACGAGTAGCAGTAGTATAAAAAAAAGGGGGTGGGGTCAATGCAAATAGTCTGGGTGGCCAATTGACTAACTGTTCAGCTGTCTTATGGCTTGGGGGTAGAAGCTGTTAAGGAGCTTTTTGGACCCAGACTTGGCACTCCGGTACCGCATGACGTGTGGTAGCCGAGAGAACAGTCTATGACTTGGGTGGCTGGAGCCTTTGACCATTTTTAGGGCCTTCCTCTGTCACCGCCTGGTATATATGTCCCTGATGGCAGGAAGCTTGGCCCCGGTGATGTACTGGGCCGTACGCACTACCCTCTGTAGTGCCTTGCGGTCGGATGCCAAGCAGTTTCCATATCAGGCGGTGATGCAACCAGTCAGGATGCTCTCGATGATGCAGATGTGTAACTTTTTGAGGATCTGAGGACCCATGCCAAATCTTTTCAGTCTCCTGAGGGGGAATAAAAGTTGTCGTGCGATGTTCACTATAGTTTGTTGGTGATGTGCTCGGCCCCCCTTTTCCTGTAGTCCACGATCAACTCCTTTGTCTTGATCACATTGAGGGAGAGGTTGTTGTCCTGGCACCACACTGCCAGGTCTCTGACCTCCTCCCTATAGGCTGTCTCATCATTGTTGGTGATCAGGCCTACCACCGTTGTGTCATCGGCAAACTTAATGATGGTGTTGGAGTCGTGCTTGGCCACGCAGTCGTGGGTGATCAGGAAGTACAGGATTGGATTAAGCACGCACCCCTGTGGGACCCCGTGTTGAGGATCAGTGTGGCAGATGTGTTGTTACCTACCCTGACCACCTGGGGGTGGCCCGTCAGGAAGTCCATGATCCAGTTATAGAGGGAGGTGTTCAGTCCCAGGGTCCTTAGCTTAGTGATGAGCTTTGAGGGCACTATGTTGTTGAATGCTGAGCTGTAGGCAATGAACAGCATTCTAACATAGGTGTTCCTTTCGTTCCTTCGGTGAGAAAGGGCCGTGTGAAGTGCAATAGAGACTGCGTCACCTTTGGATCATCTGTGGATCTGTTGAGGTGGTATGCCAATTGGAGTGTATTTGAACTATGTTAGCACATCTGATCGAACTGGTCAACTAATCATCAAGCCCTTGACTAGGTACATCAGGTGATCTAGGTCAGAGCTACAACAACATGGTGAAACATATGGGGGTCCTTGAGGAGAGGTTTGAAAACAACCAAGTTAGGGTTAGTTAGTTAGTTAGGGTTAGTTAGTTAGTTAGTTAGGGTTAGTTAGTTAGTTAGTTAGTTAGTTATGTAGGGTTAGTTAGTTAGTTAGGGTTAGTTAGTTAGGGTTAGTTAGTTAGTTGGTTAGGGTTAATTACCTCTGTGTCGCTCCACCTGAGGCTCCTTCCTCTGAGTCACTCTGGCTGGTGGACGTTCGTTCAGGCAGGGGAGGAGGAGGGATGCCCCTACTGTGAGAGGAGGGGGCACAGGCTGAGCTGGCGGAAGAGCTAAGGATTCCGTTAGACAGCGGGTAGGAGGGGGGCGCCGACACCAGGTCTGCCGCGTTCCCGTTAGCGTCCAGCCCCGACCCTGAGTTTCCCGCCACTCTGAGATAGTTTCCGTTGTGATGAGACATTGTACGATTCAGGTTAGCCAGGCCGGGAGGTTGGGGGGGCTCGGCAGGGCCAGGACCGGGGGTGGAGAGGGGCTGAGCGGTGGCTGTGGAGGGAGGGGTGGCTGCAGCGCTGAGAGGTTCAAGAGGAGAGGAGGAGGCGGAAGGGGTCAGGGGTTGTTTGGGACAGCCGTCTGGGTTGTAGAGCATGGGATAGCCTCTCCGTAACACAACGTCCACACTGTGACCCATGGGGACAGACTTCAACATCTCTACCACCTCTTTATGAGACAGACCCAGGACACAGCTGTCATTGATGTAGACCAGGATATCAGCTGCAGGAGAGAGAGAGAGAGGGAGAGAGAGAGAGAGAGAGAGAGAGAGAGAGAGAGAGAGAGAGAGAGAGAGAGAGAGAGAGAGAGAGAGAGAGAGAGAGAGAGAGAGAGAGAGCGAGAGAGACAGAGATCATGTGTTATATCATCCACTACTATAGATCAGTATGTAGTATATCATCCACTACTATAGATCAGTATGTAGTATATCATCCACTACTATAGATCAGTATGTAGTATATCATCCACTACTATAGATCAGTATGTAGTATATCATCCACTACTATAGATCAGTATGTAGTATATCATCCACTACTATAGATCAGTATGTAGTATATCATCCACTACTATAGATCAGTATGTAGTATATCATCCACTACTATAGATCAGTATGTAGTATATCATCCACTCCTATAGATCAGTATGTAGTATATAGATCAGTATGTAGTATATCATCCACTACTATAGATCAGTATGTAGTATATCATCCACTACTATAGATCAGTATGTAGTATATCATTCACTACTATAGATCAGTATGTAGTATATCATCCACTACTATAGATCAGTATGTGGTATATCATCCACTACTATAGATCAGTATGTGGTATATCATCCACTACTATAGATCAGTATGTAGTATATAATTCACTACTATAGATCAGTATGTAGTATATCATCCACTACTATAGATCAGTATGTGGTATATCATCCACTACTATAGATCAGTATGTAGTATATCATCCACTACTATAGATCAGTATGTAGTATATCATCCACTACTATAGATCAGTATGTAGTATATCATCCACTCCTATAGATCAGTATGTAGTATATAGATCAGTATGTAGTATATCATCCACTACTATAGATCAGTATGTAGTATATCATCCACTACTATAGATCAGTATGTAGTTTATCATTCACTACTATAGATCAGTATGTAGTATATCATCCACTACTATAGATCAGTATGTGGTATATCATCCACTACTATAGATCAGTATGTGGTATATCATCCACTACTATAGATTAGTATGTAGTATATCATTCACTACTATAGATCAGTATGTAGTATATCATCCACTACTATAGATCAGTATGTGGTATATCATCCACTACTATAGATCAGTATGTGGTATATCATCCACTACTATAGATCAGTATGTAGTATATCATCCACTACTATAGATCAGTATGTAGTATATCATCCACTACTATATATCAGTATGTAGTATATCATCCACTACTATAGATCAGTATGTAGTATATCATCCACTACTATAGATCAGTATGTAGTATATAGATCAGTATGTAGTATATCATCCACTCCTATAGATCAGTATGTAGTATATAGATCAGTATGTAGTATATCATCCACTACTATAGATCAGTATGTAGTATATCATCCACTACTATAGATCAGTATGTAGTATAT
>NC_092113.1:42672638-42675138 GCF_045679555.1 Salvelinus alpinus | reverse complement strand
AGAGAGAGAGAGAGAGAGAGAGAGAGAGAGAGAGAGAGAGAGAGAGAGAGAGAGAGAGAGAGAGAGAGAGAGAGAGAGAGAGAGAGAGAGAGAGAGAGAGAGAGAGAGAGAGTGGGAGAGAGAGAGATAAATAGAAGAAGAGATGAACCTATCGGGCAGAGAGATGAAAGGATAGGGCAGAGAGATGAAAGGATAGGGCAGAGAGATGAAAGTATAGGACAGAGAGATGAAAGTATAGGGCAGAGAGATGAAAGTATAGGGCAGAGAGATGAAAGTATAGGGCAGAGAGATGAAAGTATAGGGCAGAGAGATGAAAGGATAGGGCAGAGAGATGAAAGTATAGGGCAGAGAGATGAAACTATAGGGCAGAGAGATGAAAGTATAGGGCAGAGAGATGAAACTATAGGGCAGAGAGATGAAAGTATAGGGCAGAGAGATGAAAGTATAGGGCAGAGAGATGAAACTATTGGGCAGAGAGATGAAAGTATAGGGCAGAGAGATGAAACTATAGGGCAGAGAGATGAAACTATTGGGCAGAGAGATGAAAGTATAGGGCAGAGAGATGAAACTATAGGGCAGAGAGATGAAAGTATAGGGCAGAGAGATGCCGTCTCTAGTTTAACTAACTAATACAAATCAGAAGGGGTTATTGAGTGTTTGTGTGTTAACCTTTCCTACCTGTGTCAATCAAACATGTGTTAATCCTACCTGTGTTAAATCTACCTGTGTTAAATATACCTGTGTTAATCCTACTTTTTTAACATTTTCGTACTTTTTTTAACCCTTTATTTAACCAGGCAAGTCAGTTAAGAACAAATTCTTATTTATAATGACGGCCTACCGGGGAACAGTGGGTTAACTGCCTTGTTCAGGGGCAGAACAAGAGATTCTTACCTTGTCAGCTCGGGGACTCATCCAGCGACCTTTCGGTTAAAAGTCCAACGCTCTAACCACTAGGCTACCTGCCGCCCCAAATACCTGTGTTAATCCTGCCCGTGTTAGTTCTACTTGTGTTGATAATACCTGTGTTGAGTGTACCTGTGTTGATAATACCTGTGTTGAGTGTACCTGTGTTGATAATACCTGTGTTGAGTGTACCTGTGTTGATAATACCTGTGTTGAGTGTACCTGTGTTGATAATACCTGTGTTGAGTGTACCTGTGTTAATAATACCCGTGTTGAGTGTACCTGTGTTGATAATACCTGTGTTGAATGTACCTGTGTTAATAATACCTGTGTTGAGTGTACCTGTGTTGATAATACCTGTGTTGAGTGTACCTGTGTTAATAATACCTGTGTTGAGTGTACCTGTGTTAATCTGTATATACCTGTGTTGAGTGTACCTGTGTTAACCTGTATATACCTGTGTTGAGTGTACCTGTGTTAATAATACCTGTGTTGAGTTACCTGTGTTAATCTGTATATACCTGTGTTGAGTGTACCTGTGTTAACCTGTATATACCTGTGTTGAGTGTACCTGTGTTAATCCTACCTGTGTTGAGTGTACCTGTGTTAATCCTACCTGTGTTGAGTGTACCTGTGTTAATCCTACCTGTGTTGAGTGTGCCTGTGTTAATCCTACCTGTGTTGAGTGTACCTGTGTTAATCCTACCTGTGTTGAGTGTACCTGTGTTAATCCTACCTGTGTTGAGTGTACCTGTGTTGATCCTACCTGTGCTGAGAGCGGGCGGTCCTCCTGGTGTAACGCTGTAGACCTGGAGAAACTCTCTCTGTTTGCTTCCTCCCACGATGTTGAAGCCGAACCCTCGCGGCCCTTTAGACAGACGGGTGTGGATGGAATAGCCCTTCAGCTCCGCCGGCTGGTCCGTGAACGCCGGCACTGGCAGGTACAGGGGAAGACAGAGCGTTAGTATTTAACTTTATCTTTATTTACTCAGGTTAGTCTCATAGAAGAAGTAAAATCATGTCTAAAAAAAACCCGCACAGGCCAGGCCACAACCCTCTATATCTCTTATACAGATTGTCCTTGTGTATTCACATAACAGACAATAGCTACGGTGTCGTGTCTGTACGTGTGAATACAGGTTTTATAACTCATCCTCTGTCTCCCTCTGCTGTTCAAATATATGTATTACCAGCGCTCTCTGTGCATTTTTTTTGTAATACACAACATTACTACATGGCAACAGAATATTTGACACATTTTCCTGTCTATAAATGCAGAAAATATAGAAATATGGCTCTGTTTGAAATGAACAACACAACCTCAGCTCAGCGATTGAGAACACTTGACTCAACATGAAAGAGAGAAACTGAGATGAGAGACTGAGGATAAAGAAGAGAGGGGAGAGAGAGGTGGTAGAGCTGGAGAGACAGGGAGGGAGGGAGGGAGGGAGGGAGGGAGGGAGGGAGGGAGGGAGGGGTGGTAGAGCTGGAGAGACAGGGAGAAAAAGGAGATATGGGAGATAGGGGGAGGGAGGGAGGGAGGGAGAAAAAGGAGATATGGGAGATAGGGGAAGAGAGGCAGGGGAGGGAGGGA
>NC_092113.1:42602638-42667638 GCF_045679555.1 Salvelinus alpinus | reverse complement strand
ACATTAAATACAAAGTAATACATTAAAACATACAGTACATCACAAGACCAATGTCTAAGGCATGAAGCATCTGGAGCAGCACACACACACACACACACACACACACACACACACACACACACACACACACACACACACACACACACACACACACACACACACACACACACACACACACACGCACACACACACACACACGCACCACACACACGCACCACACACACGCACCACACACACACGCACGCACGCACGCACGCACGCACGCACGCACGCACGCACCACACACACACACACACACACACACACACACACACACACACACACACACACACACACACACACACACACACACACACACACACACACACAAACACACTACTTCAAATGGATACGGAGACACTGAGGAGATAAAGTGGAATAAATGCAAACTTAAAAGGAATAACCTGTTGGGGACAAGGGGTGATATTTTCACTTTTGGTGAAAATCGTATGATTTTTAAACGGCCTCGTACTCAATTCTTGCTAGTACAATATGCATATTTTTAGTACCATTGGATAGAAAACAACCTCTAGTTTCTAAAAACGTTTGAATTTTTTCTCTGAGTGGAACACAAGTCATTTGGCACTTTCCCTGAGCAGGAAGTAGAATGCAAGATGTCTATGCTCGCTTCAACGCTCTGCCTATACATGGTCATGCCACCTATGACCCGAAACACACCTCATACGCCTTCCTCTGGGTGTCAAGAGGACGTCAGAGGAGAAATTTTGTGTTTATCTTGTTCTGACGTGAAATAAGACCTATTTCTTTGACGTGACCGTCCATTTCCGGAAGTCTGAAGTGCGCGACTTTGAAGAGAGATTGTGTTTTGTTTTGCTGCCGTTTCGGATGTCAACTATCTCCGGCTCGGATTTGATTTGATAAATGAAACCATATCATCGTAATGTATGTTTTTTCAATATAGTTTAATCAGATTATTTGAATTTTTTCGGGAGTTTTGCCGTGTTCCGTCGTGTGACTTTGTTTACTTGGAGAGATCCGTGCCACGCGACTAGTACCCATGCTAAATGAAGTGGGAAAGGTACCATTCTGAATGGAATGAACGACTCATCTGGACTAAGGACATCTTGATCAACATTCTGATGAAATTTCAGCAAAAGTAAGATCCAATTTATAATGCTATTTCATATATCGGTCGTGCATGTGAACTGGTCGTGGGCGCCCAGCTGGTTCTGGCTGGCGTGGCTATGCTAATTTAGCGCTACATTTTGTTTTCGCTATAAAACATTTAATAAATCTGAAATATTGTCTGGAATCACAAGAATCCTGTCTTTCAATTGCTGCACAGTATGTATTTCTCAGATATGTTTTATGATGAGTAATTAGTTATTTGACGTTGGTGTCTGTAAATGTTATGGCTGCTTTCGGTGCAATTTCTGATTGTAGCTGAAATGTAATTTATGATTTATACCATAAATATGCACATTTTTCAAAAAAAACATATGCTATACAATAAATATGTTATCAGACTGTCATCTTATGAAGTTGTTTCTTGGTTAGTGGCTATTTATATCTTTATTTGGTCGAATTAGTGATAGCTGGTGATGGAGTAAAACACTGATGGAGGTAGAAAAGTGGTGTAATAGATTTACATATTTTGTCTTCCCTGTAAAACATTTTAAAAATCGGACATGTTGGCTTGATTCACAAGATGTGTACCTTTCATATGCTGTATTGGACTTGTTAATGTGTGAAAGTTAAATATTTAAAAAAAATGTTTTTTTTGAATTTGCCGCTCTGCCTTTTCAGTGGAATGTGGGAGGAGTTCCGCTAGCGGAACCCGTGGCCTAGACAGGATAACGTTTTGGAACTTGTGGGGAAGGTTCTATTTCAGTCACATTCATCCTATAAGGTTATTTGGGAGTGGTTGTCACCATTGTGAGTATGGAGGGAGAGAATTAGAAAAGGCAGTGAGGAGATAGAAAGAGAGAGAGAGAGAGAGGAAGAGAGCAGGAAACAGGAATAGGGATTAGAGAGAAAATCCTCTTTACTCCTGAATCACACTCTCTCTCTCTCTCTCTCTCTCTCTCTCTTTCTCTCTCTTTCTCTCTCTTTCCTCTCTTTTCTCTCTTTTCTCTCTTTTCTCTCTTTTCTCTCTCTCTCTCTCTCTCTCTCTCTCTCTCTCTCTTTCTCTCTTTCTCTCTCTTTCCTCTCTTTTCTCTCTCTTTTCTCTCTCTCTCTCTCTCTCTCTCTCTCTCTCTCTCTCTCTCTCTCTCTCTCTCTCTCTCACATACGCTCAAACACATAAAAAAATATAACCAATTTTACGTTCCAACACTGACATCATTGAAGCTAAAAATTATCTTCTCTCTCTCTCTCTCTCTCTCTCTCTCTCTCTCTCTCTCTCTCTCTCTCTACCTCTCTCTCTCTCTCTCTCTCTCTCTCTCTCTCTCTCTCTCTCTCTCTCTCTCTCTCTCTCTCTCTCTCTCTCTCTCTCTCTCTCTCTCTCTCTCCATGTCTCTCAGAGAGCTGACTCACATAGCCACCACCAAACACTGACACTTTCACTGTGATAACATTTGTCTGCTATTTGAATTGCAGTCAGCATTACACAAATATTTTATGGAGCCCATAAAAAAATGTTTTCACAAGACAAGTGGTACTGAATACTGTACTCAGTTTACTACTGAATACTGTACTCAGTTTACTACCGAATACTGTACTCGGTTTACTACTGAATACTGTACTTGGTTTACTACTGAATACTGTACTCAGTTTACTACCGAATACTGTACTCAGTTTACTACCGAATACTGTACTCAGTTTACTACCGAATACTGTACTCAGTTTACTACTGAATACTGTACTCCGTTTACTACCGAATACTGTACTCAGTTTACTACCGAATACTGTACTCATTTTACTACCGAATACTGTACTCAGTTTACTACCGAATACTGTACTCAGTTTACTACCGAATACTGTACTCAATTTACTACTCACCCTTGAATTTGCCACTCTCCAGCAGGGCTCCAGACTCTTCCAAGGCAAAGAACTCTTCTATGGAGACAAAGTTGTAATCAACCCCTGATATCTCCCCGTCGCGAGGCTGTCTGGTCGTACCTGGAGGGGGACAGGTCACATTAGGACAGGTAGGGCTAGACCCCTAACACACACACAGACAAAGTACTAGTCATCTCCTCGTCCCGAGGCTGTCTGATCATACCAGCTGGTGCATACATACAGTGGCTTGCAAAAGTATTCACCCCCCTTGGCATTTTTCCTATTTTGTTGCCTTACACAACCTGGATTTAAAATTGATTTTCTGGGGGGGTTTGTTTCATTTGATTTACACAACATGCCTACCACGTTGAAGATGCAAAATATTTTTGGGGTGAAACAAACAAGAAATAAGACAAAAAAACAAAAAACTTGAGCGTGCATAACTATCCCCCCCCCCCCCAAAAGTCAATACTTTGTAGAGCCACCTTTTGCAGCATTAACAGCTGCAAGTCTCTTGGGCTATGTACTCTGTAGCGCCTTACGGTCAGATGCCGAGCAGTTGCCATACCCGGCTGTGATGCAACCGGTCAGGATGCTCTCAATGGTGCAGCTGTAGAACTTTTTGAGAATCTGGGGACCCATGCCAAATATTTTCAGCCTCCTGAGGGTGAAAAGGTTTTGTCGTGCCCTCTTCACGACTGTCTTGGTATGTTTGGACCATGATAGTTTGTTGGTGATGTGGACACCAAGGAACTTGAAACTCTCGACCCGCTCCACTACAGCCCAGTTGATGTTAATGGGGGCCTGTTCGGCCCTCCTTTTCCTGTAGTCCACGATCAGTTCCTTTGTCTTGCTCACATTGAGGGAGAGGTTGTTGTCCTGGCACCACACTGCCAGGTCTCTGACCTCCTCCCTATAGGCTGTCTCATCGTTGTCGGAGATCAGGCCTACCACTGTTGTGTCGTCAGCAAAGTTTATGACGGTGTTGGAGTCGTGTTTGGCTACGCAGTCGTGGGTGAACAGGGAGTACAGGAGGGGACTGAGCACTCACCCCTGAGGGGCCAAAGTGTTGAGGATCAGCTTGGCAGACGTGTTGTTGCCTACCCCTCACCACCTGGGGACGGCCCATTAGGAAGTCCAGGATCCAGTTGCAGAGGAAGGTGTTTAGTCCCAGAGTCCTTAGCTTAGTGATGAGCTTCGTGGGCACTATGGTGTTGAATGCTGAGCTGTAGTCAATGAACAGCATTCTCACATAGGTGTTCCTTTTGTCCAGGTGAGAAAGGGCAGTGTGGAGTGCGATTGAGATTGCGTCAACTGTGGATCTGTTGAGGGGGTTTGCGAATTGGAGTGGGTCCAGGGTATCCGGGATGATGCTGTTGATGTGAGCCATGGCCAACCTTTCAAAGCACTTCATGGCTACGGACGTGAGTGCTACGAGGTAATAATAATTTAAGCAGGTTACCTTCCCTTCCTCGGACACATGGACTATGGTGGACTGCTTGAAACATTTAGGTATTACAGACTCGGTCAGGGAGAAGTTGAAAATGTCTAGGGTATCGTATCCGGGAGGCATTGGATAAATCCCGGACCATATTCCAGTCTGTGCTAGCAAAACAGTCCTGTAGTGTAGCATGCGCGTCATCTGACCACTTCCATATGAGCGAGTCACTGGTACTTCCTGCTTTAGTTTTTGCTTGTAAACAGGAATCAGGAGGATATAATTATGGTCAGATTTGCCAAATTGAGGGCGAGGGAGAGCGTTGCACAGTAAAGGTGGTCTAGAGTTTTTTTTCCTCTGGTTGCACATGTAACATGCAGGTAGAAATGAGGTAAAACGGATTTAAGTTTGCCTGCATTAAAGTCCCAGGCCACTAGGAGCGCCACTTCTGGATTAGCATTTTCTTGTTTGCTTATGGCCTTATAGAGTTGGTTGAGAGCGGTCTTAGAGTCGGTGGTAAATAGACGGCTACGAATAATATAGATGAGAACTCTCTTGGTAGATAGTGTGGTCTACAGCTTATCATGCGGTCCTCTACCTCAGGCGAGCAATTCCTCGAGACTTCTTTAATATTAGACATCGCACACCAGCTGTTATTGACAAAAAAGACACACACCTCCGCCCCTCGTCTTACCAGACGTAGCTTCTCTGTTCTGCCGGTGCAGGGAAAACCCAGTCAGCTCTTTATTATCCGTGTCGTCGTTCAGCCACTTCTCGGTGAAACATAAGATGTTACAGTTTTTAATGTCCCGTTGGAAGGATCATCGTAATCGTAGGTCATCAATTTTATTTTCCAATGATTGGACGTTAGCAAGTAGAACGGAAGGCAGTGGGAGTTTACTCGCTCGCCTACGGATTCTCAGAAGGCAGCCCGATCTGCGTCCTCTTTTCCTTTTCTTCACTCAAAGGACGGGGATCTGGGCCTGTTCCTGAAAAAGCAGTATATCCTTCTCGTCGGGCTCGTTAAAGGAAAAATCTTCTTCCAGTTCGTGTTGATTAATAGCTGTTCTGATGTCCAGAAGTTATTTTCGGGTTTATAAGAGACGGTAGCAGCAACATTATGTACAAAATATGTTTTAAAACAAAGTTACAAACAATGCAAAAAAAACTAACAAAATAGCTCAATTGGTTAGGAGCAGGTAAAACATCCGCCAACCTCTTCGGCGCCACATGACAAATCCTTTATCAGGTGTAAAGTCTATCAATAACAAATCTTTTATCAGGTGTAAAATCTATCAATAACAAATCCTTTATCAGGTGTAAAGTATATCAATAACTAATCGATTATCAGGTGTAAAGTCTATCAATAACAAATCCTTTATCAGGTGTAAAATCTATCAATAACAAATCCTTTATCAGGTGTAAAATCTATCAATAACAAATCCTTTATCAGGTGTAAAATCTATCAATAACAAATCCTTTATCAGGTGTAAAATCTATCAGTAACAAATCCTTTATCAGGTGTAAAGTCTATCAATAACAAATCCTTTATCAGGTGTAAAGTCTATCAATAACAAATCCTTTATCAGGTGAAAAATCTATCAATAACTAATCCTTTATCAGGTGTAAAATCTCTCAATAACGAAGCTCACAGTACACAACTGTGCCGTTATATACTCTGTTATTTCACGCGAACGGCAAATTGCATCCAAACTCTAAATTAGTCATGTAGAATAGTGGTTGACGTGGAGGCATGAGGCTGGAGGATAAATATTTTGTTGAGGGAACACACCTGCATCCCAAATGGATCACTATATACTGTAGTGCACTACACATAAGACCGGGACCCTGATCAAAAACACTACTCTGTGTAGGGAATAGTGAACAGGCTACCATTTGGGATGCAAGCCTAAAACACAAAACCAGCAGTCTGTCACAATGAATCAACTTACTGGCCTGACGCCTAACGGCAGTTGCTATAGGAACAGGTCAGTCGCTTGAACTATTCACTTATTTTCCTTTATTTCTTCTCCTGATGTGTTTTTGAATGAGAGAAGCACCTGCCTGGCAGCAAGAACCAGCAGCACCGGCCTGGCTGGCAGCAAGATACCAGCAGCACACTACACATGATCCTGCAACAGGGTGATCAAATTAAAATCCTACATCTGTAAGTGCATGAGTATGTGTGTGTGTGACTACTTGATGTTTGTGTGGAGGTGGTGGAATGGGTGGAGGGTGGAATAGGTGGAGGGGTGGAATAGGTGGAGGGGGTGGAATAGGTGGAGGGGTGGAATAGGTGGAGGGGGTGGAATGGGTGGAGGAGTGGAATAGGTGGAATAGGTGGAGGGGTGGAATAGGTGGAGGGTGGAATAGGTGGAATAGGTGGAATAGGTGGAGGGGTGGAATAGGTGGAGGGGTGGAATGGGTGGAGGGGGTGGAATAGGTGGAGGAGTGGAATAGGTGGAATAGGTGGAGGGGTGGAATAGGTGAGGTGGAATAGGTGGAGGGGTGGAATAGGTGGAGGGGTGGAATAGGTGGAGGGGTGGAATAGGTGGAGGGGTGGAATGGGTGGAGGGGTGGAATAGGTGGAGGGTGGAATAGGTGGAATAGGTGGAGGGGTGGAATAGGTGGAGGGGTGGAATGGGTGGAGGGGTGGAATAGGTGGAGGGTGGAATAGGTGGAATAGGTGGAGGGGTGGAATAGGTGGAGGGGTGGAATGGGTGGAGGGGTGGAATAGGTGGAGGGGTGGAGGGGTGGAATAGGTGGAGGGGGTGGAATAGGTGGAGGGTGGAATAGGTGGAGGAGGTGGAATAGGTGGAGGGGTGGAATAGGTGGAGGGGTGGAATGGGTGGAGGGGTGGAATAGGTGGAGGGTGGAATAGGTGGAGGGTGGAATAGGTGGAGGGTGGAATGGGTGGAGGGGTGGAATAGGTGGAGGGTGGAATAGGTGGAGGGGTGGAATAGGTGGAGGGTGGAATAGGTGGAGGGGGTGGAATAGGTGGAGGGGTGGAATAGGTGGAGGGTGGAATAGGTGGAGGGGGTGGAATAGGTGGAGGGGTGGAATAGGTGGAGGGGTGGAATAGGTGGAGGGGTGGAATAGGTGGAGGGGTGGAGGGGTGGAATAGGTGGAGGGGTGGAATAGGTGGAGGGGTGCAATAGGTGGAGGGGGTGGAATAGGTGGAATAGGTGGAGGGGTGGAATAGGTGGAGGGGGTGGAATAGGTGGAGGGGTGGAATAGGTGGAGGGGTGGAATAGGTGGAGGGGGTGGAGGGGGTGGAATAGGTGGAGGGGTGGAATAGGTGGAGGGGTGGAATAGGTGGAGGGTGGAATAGGTGGAGGAGGTGGAATAGGTGGAGGGGTGGAATAGGTGGAGGGGTGGAATGGGTGGAGGGGTGGAATAGGTGGAGGGTGGAATAGGTGGAATAGGTGGAGGGGTGGAATAGGTGGAGGGGTGGAATGGGTGGAGGGGTGGAATAGGTGGAGGGGTGGAATAGGTGGAGGAGGTGAAATAGGTGGAGGGGGTGAAATAGGTGGAGGGGTGGAATAGGTGGAGGGGTGGAATAGGTGGAGGGGTGGAATAGGTGGAGGAGGTGAAATAGGTGGAGGGGGTGAAATAGGTGGAGGGGTGGAATAGGTGGAGGGTTGGAATAGGTGGAGGAGGTGAAATAGGTGGAGGAGGTGGAGGGGTGGAATAGGTGGAGGGGTGGAATAGGTGGAGGGGGTGGAATAGGTGGAGGGGTGGAATAGGTGGAGGGGTGAATAGGTGGAGGGGTGGAATGGGTGGAGGGGTGGAATAGGTGGAGGGTGGAATAGGTGGAGGGGTGGAACAGGTGGAGGGTGGAATAGGTGGAGGGGGTGGAATAGGTGGAGGGGTGGAATAGGTGGAGGGGGTGGAATAGGTGGAGGAGTGGAATAGGTGGAATAGGTGGAGGGGTGGAATAGGTGGAGGGTGGAATAGGTGGAATAGGTGGAATAGGTGGAGGGGTGGAATAGGTGGAGGGGTGGAATGGGTGGAGGGGGTGGAATAGGTGGAGGAGTGGAATAGGTGGAATAGGTGGAGGGGTGGAATAGGTGGAGGAGGTGGAATAGGTGGAGGGGTGGAATAGGTGGAGGGGTGGAATAGGTGGAGGGGTGGAATAGGTGGAGGGGTGGAATGGGTGGAGGGGTGGAATAGGTGGAGGGTGGAATAGGTGGAATAGGTGGAGGGGTGGAATAGGTGGAGGGGTGGAATGGGTGGAGGGGTGGAGTAGGTGGAGGGTGGAATAGGTGGAATAGGTGGAGGGGTGGAATAGGTGGAGGGGTGGAATGGGTGGAGGGGTGGAATAGGTGGAGGGGTGGAGGGGTGGAATACGTGGAGGGGGTGGAATAGGTGGAGGGTGGAATAGGTGGAGGAGGTGGAATAGGTGGAGGGGTGGAATAGGTGGAGGGGTGGAATGGGTGGAGGGGTGGAATAGGTGGAGGGTGGAATAGGTGGAGGGTGGAATAGGTGGAGGGTGGAATGGGTGGAGGGGTGGAATAGGTGGAGGGTGGAATAGGTGGAGGGGTGGAATAGGTGGAGGGTGGAATAGGTGGAGGGGGTGGAATAGGTGGAGGGGTGGAATAGGTGGAGGGTGGAATAGGTGGAGGGGGTGGAATAGGTGGAGGGGTGGAATAGGTGGAGGGGTGGAATAGGTGGAGGGGTGGAATAGGTGGAGGGGTGGAATAGGTGGAGGGGTGGAATAGGTGGAGGGGTGGAATAGGTGGAGGGGTGGAATAGGTGGAATAGGTGGAGGGGTGGAATAGGTGGAGGGGGTGGAATAGGTGGAGGGGTGGAATAGGTGGAGGGGTGGAATAGGTGGAGGGGGTGGAGGGGGTGGAATAGGTGGAGGGGTGGAATAGGTGGAGGGGTGGAATAGGTGGAGGGTGGAATAGGTGGAGGAGGTGGAATAGGTGGAGGGGTGGAATAGGTGGAGGGGTGGAATGGGTGGAGGGGTGGAATAGGTGGAGGGTGGAATAGGTGGAATAGGTGGAGGGGTGGAATAGGTGGAGGGGTGGAATGGGTGGAGGGGTGGAATAGGTGGAGGGGTGGAATAGGTGGAGGAGGTGAAATAGGTGGAGGGGGTGAAATAGGTGGAGGGGTGGAATAGGTGGAGGGGTGGAATAGGTGGAGGGGTGGAATAGGTGGAGGAGGTGAAATAGGTGGAGGGGGTGAAATAGGTGGAGGGGTGGAATAGGTGGAGGGGTGGAATAGGTGGAGGAGGTGAAATAGGTGGAGGAGGTGGAGGGGTGGAATAGGTGGAGGGGTGGAATAGGTGGAGGGGGTGGAATAGGTGGAGGGGTGGAATAGGTGGAGGGGTGAATAGGTGGAGGGGTGGAATGGGTGGAGGGGTGGAATAGGTGGAGGGTGGAATAGGTGGAGGGGTGGAACAGGTGGAGGGTGGAATAGGTGGAGGGGGTGGAATAGGTGGAGGGGTGGAATAGGTGGAGGGGTGGAATAGGTGGAAGGGTGGAATAGGTGGAGGGGTGGAATGGGTGGAGGGGTGGAATAGGTGGAGGGTGGAATAGGTGGAGGAGGTGGAATAGGTGGAGGGGGTGGAATAGGTGGAGGGGTGGAATGGGTGGAATAGGTGGAGGGTGGAATAGGTGGAGGAGGTGGAATAGGTGGAGGTGTGGAATAGGTGGAGGGGTGGAATGGGTGGAGGGGTGGAATAGGTGGAGGGTGGAATAGGTGGAATAGGTGGAGGGTTGGAATAGGTGGAGGGGTGGAATGGGTGGAGGGGGTGAATAGGTGGAGGGGTGGAATAGGTGGAGGGGTGGAATAGGTGGAGGAGGTGAAATAGGTGGAGGTTGTGAAATAGGTGGAGGGGTGGAATAGGTGGAGGGGTGGAATAGGTGGAGGAGGTGAAATAGGTGGAGGGGTGAAATAGGTGGAGGGGTGGAATAGGTGGAGGGGTGGAATAGGTGGAGGGGGTGAATAGGTGGAGGGGTGGAATAGGTGGAGGGGTGGAATAGGTGGAGGAGGTGAAATAGGTGGAGGTTGTGAAATAGGTGGAGGGGTGGAATAGGTGGAGGGGTGGAATAGGTGGAGGGGTGGAATAGGTGGAGGAGGTGAAATAGGTGGAGGGGTGAAATAGGTGGAGGGGTGGAATAGGTGGAGGGGTGGAATAGGTGGAGGGGTGGAATAGGTGGAGGGGGTGGAATAGGTGGAGGGGTGGAATAGGTGGAGGGGGTGAATAGGTGGAGGGGTGGAATAGGTGGAGGGGTGGAATAGGTGGAGGAGGTGAAATAGGTGGAGGGGGTGAAATAGGTGGAGGGGTGGAATAGGTGGAGGGGTGGAATAGGTGGAGGGGTGGAATAGGTGGAGGAGGTGAAATAGGTGGAGGGGGTGAAATAGGTGGAGGGGTGGAATAGGTGGAGGAGGTGAAATAGGTGGAGGGGGTGAAATAGGTGGAGGGGTGGAATAGGTGGAGGGGTGGAATAGGTGGAGGGGGTGGAATAGGTGGAGGGGGTGGAATAGTTGGAGGAGGTGAAATAGGTGGAGGAGGTGAAATAGGTGGAGGGGTGGAATAGGTGGAGGGGGTGAATAGGTGGAGGGGTGGAATAGGTGGAGGGGTGGAATGGGTGGAGGGGTGGAATAGGTGGGAGGGGGTGGAATAGCTGGAGGGGTGGAATAGGTGGAGGGGGTGGAATAGGTGGAGGGTGG
The DNA here is from genome assembly GCF_045679555.1 of Salvelinus alpinus. NCBI lineage: Eukaryota > Metazoa > Chordata > Actinopteri > Salmoniformes > Salmonidae > Salvelinus > Salvelinus alpinus. The sequence continues at coordinate 42,656,519 of NC_092113.1, read as the reverse complement.
AATAGGTGGAGGGGGTGAAATGGGTGGAGGGGTGGAATAGGTGGAGGTGTGGAATAGGTGGAAGGGCATAATAGGTGGAGGGGTGGAATAGGTGGAGGGGTGGAATAGGTGGAGGGGTGGAATGGGTGGAGGGGTGGAATAGGTGGAGGGGTGGAATAGGTGGAGGGGTGGAATAGGTGGAGGGGGTGGAATAGGTGGAGGGTGGAATAGGTGGAGGAGGTGGAATAGGTGGAGGGGTGGAATAGGTGGAGGGGTGGAATGGGTGGAGGGGTGGAATAGGTGGAGGGTGGAATAGGTGGAATAGGTGGAGGGGTGGAATAGGTGGAGGGGTGGAATGGGTGGAGGGGTGGAATAGGTGGAGGGGTGGAATAGGTGGAGGAGGTGAAATAGGTGGATGGGTGGAATAGGTGGAGGGGTGGAATAGGTGGAGGGGGTGGAATAGGTGGAGAAGTGGAATAGGTGGAGGGGTGGAATAGGTGGAGGGTGGAATAGGTGGAGGAGGTGGAATAGGTGGAGGGGTGGAATAGGTGGAGGGGTGGAATGGGTGGAGGGGTGGAATAGGTGGAGGGTGGAATAGGTGGAATAGGTGGAGGGGTGGAATAGGTGGAGGGGTGGAATGGGTGGAGGGGTGGAATAGGTGGAGGGGTGGAATAGGTGGAGGAGGTGAAATAGGTGGAGGGGGTGAAATAGGTGGAGGGGTGGAATAGGTGGAGGGGTGGAATAGGTGGAGGGGTGGAATAGGTGGAGGAGGTGAAATAGGTGGAGGGGGTGAAATAGGTGGAGGGGTGGAATAGGTGGAATAGGTGGAGGAGGTGAAATAGGTGGAGGAGGTGGAGGGGTGGAATAGGTGGAGGGGTGGAATAGGTGGAGGGGTGGAATAGGTGGAGGAGGTGAAATAGGTGGAGGGGTGAAATAGGTGGAGGGGTGGAATAGGTGGAGGGGTGGAATAGGTGGAGGGGGTGAATAGGTGGAGGGGTGGAATAGGTGGAGGGGTGGAATAGGTGGAGGAGGTGAAATAGGTGGAGGTTGTGAAATAGGTGGAGGGGTGGAATAGGTGGAGGGGTGGAATAGGTGGAGGGGTGGAATAGGTGGAGGAGGTGAAATAGGTGGAGGGGTGAAATAGGTGGAGGGGTGGAATAGGTGGAGGGGGTGGAATAGGTGGAGGGGTGGAATAGGTGGAGGGGGTGAATAGGTGGAGGGGTGGAATAGGTGGAGGGGTGGAATAGGTGGAGGAGGTGAAATAGGTGGAGGGGGTGAAATAGGTGGAGGGGTGGAATAGGTGGAGGGGTGGAATAGGTGGAGGGGTGGAATAGGTGGAGGAGGTGAAATAGGTGGAGGGGGTGAAATAGGTGGAGGGGTGGAATAGGTGGAGGAGGTGAAATAGGTGGAGGGGGTGAAATAGGTGGAGGGGTGGAATAGGTGGAGGGGTGGAATAGGTGGAGGGGGTGGAATAGGTGGAGGGGGTGGAATAGTTGGAGGAGGTGAAATAGGTGGAGGAGGTGAAATAGGTGGAGGGGTGGAATAGGTGGAGGGGGTGAATAGGTGGAGGGGTGGAATAGGTGGAGGGGTGGAATGGGTGGAGGGGTGGAATAGGTGGAGGGGGTGGAATAGCTGGAGGGGTGGAATAGGTGGAGGGGGTGGAATAGGTGGAGGGTGGAATAGGTGGAGGGGGTGAAATGGGTGGAGGGGTGGAATAGGTGGAGGTGTGGAATAGGTGGAAGGGCATAATAGGTGGAGGGGTGGAATAGGTGGAGGGGTGGAATAGGTGGAGGGGTGGAATGGGTGGAGGGGTGGAATAGGTGGAGGGGTGGAATAGGTGGAGGGGTGGAATAGGTGGAGGGGGTGGAATAGGTGGAGGGTGGAATAGGTGGAGGAGGTGGAATAGGTGGAGGGGTGGAATAGGTGGAGGGGTGGAATGGGTGGAGGGGTGGAATAGGTGGAGGGTGGAATAGGTGGAATAGGTGGAGGGGTGGAATAGGTGGAGGGGTGGAATGGGTGGAGGGGTGGAATAGGTGGAGGGGTGGAATAGGTGGAGGAGGTGAAATAGGTGGATGGGTGGAATAGGTGGAGGGGTGGAATAGGTGGAGGGGGTGGAATAGGTGGAGAAGTGGAATAGGTGGAGGGGTGGAATAGGTGGAGGGTGGAATAGGTGGAGGAGGTGGAATAGGTGGAGGGGTGGAATAGGTGGAGGGGTGGAATGGGTGGAGGGGTGGAATAGGTGGAGGGTGGAATAGGTGGAATAGGTGGAGGGGTGGAATAGGTGGAGGGGTGGAATGGGTGGAGGGGTGGAATAGGTGGAGGGGTGGAATAGGTGGAGGAGGTGAAATAGGTGGAGGGGGTGAAATAGGTGGAGGGGTGGAATAGGTGGAGGGGTGGAATAGGTGGAGGGGTGGAATAGGTGGAGGAGGTGAAATAGGTGGAGGGGGTGAAATAGGTGGAGGGGTGGAATAGGTGGAATAGGTGGAGGAGGTGAAATAGGTGGAGGAGGTGGAGGGGTGGAATAGGTGGAGGGGTGGAATAGGTGGAGGGGGTGGAATAGGTGGAGGGGTGGAATAGGTGTAGGGGTGAATAGGTGGAGGGGTGGAATGGGTGGAGGGGTGGAATAGGTGGAGGGTGGAATAGGTGGAGGGGTGGAACAGGTGGAGGGTGGAATAGGTGGAGGGGGTGGAATAGGTGGAGGGGTGGAATAGGTGGAGGGATGGAATAGGTGGAAGGGTGGAATAGGTGGAGGGGTGGAATAGGTGGAGGTAGGAATAGGTGGAGGGGGTGGAATAGGTGGAGGGGTGGAATAGGTGGAGGGGTGGAATAGGTGGAGGGTGGAATAGGTGGAGGAGGTGGAATAGGTGGAGGTGTGGAATAGGTGGAGGGGTGGAATGGGTGGAGGGGTGGAATAGGTGGAGGGTGGAATAGGTGGAATAGGTGGAGGGTTGGAATAGGTGGAGGGGTGGAATGGGTGGAGGGGGTGAATGGGTGGGGGGGTGGAATGGGTGGAGGGGTGGAATAGGTGGAGGAGGTGAAATAGGTGGAGGTTGTGAAATAGGTGGAGGGGTGGAATAGGTGGAGGGGTGGAATAGGTGGAGGGGTGGAATAGGTGGAGGAGGTGAAATAGGTGGAGGGGTGAAATAGATGGAGGGGTGGAATAGGTGGAGGGGTGGAATAGGTGGAGGGGTGGAATAGGTGGAGGGGTGGAATAGGTGGAGGGGGTGGAATAGGTGGAGGGGTGGAATAGGTGGAGGGGGTGAATAGGTGGAGGGGTGGAATAGGTGGAGGGGTGGAATAGGTGGAGGAGGTGAAATAGGTGGAGGGGGTGAAATAGGTGGAGGGGTGGAATAGGTGGAGGGGTGGAATAGGTGGAGGAGGCGAAATAGGTGGAGGGGGTGAAATAGGTGGAGGGGTGGAATAGGTGGAGGAGGTGAAATAGGTGGAGGGGGTGAAATAGGTGGAGGGGTGGAATAGGTGGAGGGGTGGAATAGGTGGAGGGGGTGGAATAGGTGGAGGGGGTGGAATAGGTGGAGGGGTGGAATAGGTGGAGGGGCTTAATAGGTGGAGGGGTGGAATAGGTGGAGGGGTGGAATAGGTGGAGGGGTGGAATGGGTGGAGGGGTGGAATAGGTGGAGGGGGTGGAATAGGTGGAGGGGTGGAATAGGTGGAGGGGGTGGAATGGGTGGAGGTGTGGAATAGGTGGAGGGTAGGAATAGGTGGAGGGGTGGAATAGGTGGAGGGGTGGAATAGGTGGAGGGGTGGAATAGGTGGAGGGGTGGAATAGGTGGAGGGGGTGGAATAGGTGGAGTGGGTGGAGGGGGTGAGTGTGTAAGGGTTGGAGGGGGTGAGTGTGTAGGGTGGAGGGGTTGGAGGGGGTGAGTGTGTAGGGTGGAGAGGTTGGAGGGGGTGAGTGTGTAGTGGGTGGAGGGGGTGAGTGTGTAGGGGTTGGAGGGGGTGAGTGTGTAGTGGGTGGAGGGGGTGAGTGTGTAGTGGGTGGAGGGGGTGAACGTGTAGGGGTTGGAGGGGGTGAGTGTGTAGGGGTTGGAGGGGGTGAGTGTGTAGGGGTTGGAGGGGGTGAGTGTGTAGGGTGGAGAGGTTGGAGGGGGTGAGTGTGTAGTGGGTGGAGGGGGTGAGTGTGTAGGGGTTGGAGGGGGTGAGTGTGTAGTGGGTGGAGGGGGTGAGTGTGTAGTGGGTGGAGGGGGTGAGTGTGTAGGGGTTGGAGGGGGTGAGTGTGTAGGGGTTGGAGGGGGTGAGTGTGTAGGGGTTGGAGGGGGTGAGTGTGTAGGGGTTGGAGGGGGTGAGTGTGTAGGGTGGAGAGGTTGGAGGGGGTGAGTGTGTAGTGGGTGGAGGGGGTGAGTGTGTAGTGGGTGGAGGGGGTGAGTGTGTAGGGGTTGGAGGGGGTGAGTGTGTAGGGTGGAGAGGTTGGAGGGGGTGAGTGGGGACAGCTTAGCGGTGTATGTATGTCTAGTTATAGTTATCACATTGCTACTCACAGGGGACGGCTCGGAGGTACAGGTTCTCCCTGATCACCTGCTGCAGCTGGCTGTCCATGGATCCTGGAGTAAAACACTTGCTCAGATACAACCTCAGGTCCTTACACAGAGTAGAGCCTGCACGAGAGAGACAGGACATACTGTATGTTATCACATGTCAGCAATAAACAATACAGGATTAGTGAAGTACTTCACCCTGGTCTGACGTGCACTGTGTGTATCTCTCAGGACTAGCCAAAGACTTAGAAAACCTCACGATCAAAAAGCAGGAGCACACAAATTATTACACTCTGTCTGTCTGTCTGTCTGTCTGTCTGTCTGTCTGTCTGTCTGTCTGTCTGTCTGTCTGTCTGTCTGTCTGTCTGTCTGTGTCTGTCTGTCTGTCTGTCTGTCTGTCTGTCTGTCTGTCTGTCTGTCTGTCTGTCTGTCTGTCTGTCTGTGTGTGTGTCTGTCTGTCTGTGTGTCTGTCTGTCTGTCTGTCTGTGTGTCTGTCGTACTGTCTGTCTGTCTGTCTGTCTGTCGCTATGTCTGTCGCTCTGTCTGTCTGTCTGTCTGTCTGTCTGTCTGTCTGTCTGTCTGTCTGTCTGTCTGTCTGTCTGTCTGTCTGTCTGTCTGTGTCTGTCTGTCTGTCTGTCTGTCTGTCTGTCTGTCTGTCTGTCTGTCTGTCTGTCTGTCGCTCTGTCTGTCTGTCTGTCTGTCTGTCTGTCTGTCTGTCTGTCTGTCTGTGTCTGTCTGTCTGTCTGTCTGTCTGTCTGTCTGTCTGTCTGTCTGTCTGTCTGTCTGTCTGTCTGTCGCTCTGTCTGTCGCTCTGTCTGTCTGTCTGTCTGTCTGTCTGTCTGTCTGTCTGTCTGTCTGTCTGTCTGTCTGTCTGTCTGTCGCTCTGTCTGTCTGTCTGTCTGTCTGTCGCTCTGTCTGTCGCTCTGTCTGTCGCTCTGTCTGTCGCTCTGTCTGTCTGTCTGTCTGTCTGTCTGTCTGTCTGTCTGTCTGTCTGTCTGTCTGTCTGTCTGTCTGTCTGTCTGTCTGTCTGTCTGTCTGTCTGTCTGTCTGTAGCTGTAGTGAAGGACACCCAAAGATGTTGTGAAGGCGCCATTTAAGGGATTACAGTCACATTGGTAACAGTGACCTCTTTACTTTATGTCCCTACACTGCTGCAGGCTGAATGTGTGTGTGTGTGTGTGTGTGTGTGTGTGTGTGTGTGTGTGTGTGTGTGTGTGTGTGTGTGTGTGTGTGTGTGTGTGTGTGTGTGTGTGTGTGTGTGTGTGTGTGTGTGTGTGTGTGTGTGTGTGTGTGTGTGTGTGTGTGTGTGCTCCCTCCATGTACCGTTGTACTGTGTCATCACACTGAGACAGGACAGGGTGAAACAACATACAGAAACATGAGAGTAATTACATCTTATCAAAACTGAACCAAATCACAACTGAACCAAATCACAACTGAACCAAATCACAACTGAACCAAATCACAACTGAACCAAATCACAACTGAACCAAATCGCAACTGAACCAAATCGCAACTGAACCAAATCGCAACTGAACCAAATCGCAACTGAACCAAATCACAACTGAACCAAATCACAACTGAACCAAATCACAACTGAACAAAATCACAACTGAACCAAATCAATACTGAACCAAATCACAACTGAACAGAACATCAAAAACAACATTAAACCATGTTCAGCTCCCTCATCCTATGCGTCAAAGAGTGAATTGATTTGTTTCTCTCAAAGCCCTTTCCCTTCGCTAATACCCTCCTTCTACCCAATGTCCCTTTGGTCAGCATGTACAGTTGGCCTAAACACAGGGCTCTACAACCTAGGAACAGGGTTAGAGTTAAAACCTACAGGAGGGCATCTCTCCAGGAACAGGGTTGGAGTTAAAACCTACAGGAAGGTCTCTCTCCAGGAACAGGGTTGGAGTTAAAACCTACAGGAGGGTCTCTCTCCAGGAACAGGGTTGGAGTTAAAACCTACAGGAGGGTCTCTCTCCAGGAACAGGGTTGGAGTTAAAACCTACAGGAGGGTCTCTCTCCAGGAACAGGGTTGGAGTTAAAACCTACAGGAAGGTCTCTCTCCAGGAACAGGGTTGGAGTTAAAACCTACAGGAGGGTCTCTCTCCAGGAACAGGGTTGGAGTTAAAACCTACAGGAGGGTCTCTCTCCAGGAACAGGGTTGGAGTTAAAACCTACAGGAGGGTTTCTCTCCAGGAACAGGGTTGGAGTTAAAACCTACAGGAGGGTATCTCTCCAGGAACAGGGTTGGAGTTAAAACCTACAAGAGGGTTTCTCTCTAGGAACAGGGTTGGAGTTAAAACCTACAGGAGGGTCTCTCTCCAGGAACAGTGTTGGAGTTAAAACCTACAGGAGGGTATCTCTCCAGGAACAGGGTTGGAGTTAAAACCTACACGGAGGGTAGTTCTAGGAACAGGGTTGGAGTTAAAACCTACAGGAAGGTAGTTCTGGGAACAGGGTTGGAGTTAAAACCTACAGGATGGTGGCTCTCCAGGAACAGGGTTGGAGTTAAAACCTACAGGAGGGTAGCTCTCCAGGAACAGGGTTCGAGTTAAAACCTACAGGAAGTTAGCTCTCCAGGAACAGGGTTGGAGTTAAAGCCTACTGGGTTTCTCTCCAGGAACAGGGTTGGAGTTAAAACCTACAGGAGGGTCTCTCTACAGGAACAGGGTTGGAGTTAAAACCTCCAGGAAGGTGGTTCTAGGAACAGGGTTGGAGTTAAAACCTACAGGAGGGTCTCTCTCCAGGAACAGGGTTGGAGTTAAAACCTACAGGAGGGTTTCTCTCCAGGAACAGGGTTGGAGTTAAAACCTACAGGAGGGTTTCTCTCCAGGAACAGGGTTGGAGTTAAAACCTACAGGAGGGTATCTCACCAGGAACAGGGTTGGAGTTAAAACCTACAGGAGGGTTTCTCTCCAGGAACAGGGTTGAAGTTAAAACCTACAGGAGGGTAGCTCTAGGAACAGGGTTGGAGAGCCCTGAAATAGAGACATTATATCCCAGATCAATTCATTCTATCAACTGCTTTATGACCCAAACGACAGGTCACCGCTGTTTATTAGTGGACTGCGTAGATTACATGTCCCTGTCAGATGGGGCAGGCTATCCTCCGTCCCTTCACCCAGTCCGTCTGTCTACCTGTCTACCTGTCTACCTCTCTCTGTCTCTCTCTCTCTGACTCTATCTCTCTGTTGCATCCATCCCTCCAGACCCCTCCTTTCATCCTATATATCTTTCACTCTCTGTCTGAATTTTCTGTCCACTCCTCACCCCATCCTTCCTCTCCTAGCCTCCATTGACAGTCAAACCTCATTCCCTCCCCTCCTCCCCTCGTGTCTCTGACAGTGATCAATCCTCCTCAACATCCTTGGTCTCCATGGAGACCACAGAGGTTAAGTAATAGAGTGAAGACCATCACATTCAACTTAGCATGAGATACTACAGTACAGTACACACTACCTACTACAGGACCTACTACCTCCTACAGTACACACTACCTACTACAGAGATAGATAGATTACTACAAGACAGACTACCTACTACAGAACAGACTACAGTACGTAATACAGTACAGACCAACTACTACAGTACAGACTACCTACTACAGTACAGACTACAGTACGTAATACAGTACAGACCAACTACTACAGTACAGACTACCTACTACAGTACAGACTACCTACTACAGTACAGACTATCTACAACAGAACAGACTACAGTACGTAATACAGTACAGACCAACTACTACAGTACAGACTACCTACTACAGTACAGACTACCTACTACATAACAGACTACAGTACGTAATACAGAACAGACTACAGTACGTAATACAGTACAGACTACCTACTACAGTACAGACTACCTACTACAGTACAGACTACCTACTACAGTACAGACTACCTACTACAGGACAGTACAGGCTACCTACTACAGGACAGACTACCTACTACAGTACAGACTATCTACTACAGTACAGACTACCTACTACAGGACAGACTACCTACTACAGTACAGACTACCTACTACAGTACACACTACCTACTACAGTACAGACTACCTACTACAGTACACACTACCTACTACAGGACAGACTACCTACTACAGTACAGACTACCTACTACAGTACACAATACCTACTACAGTACAGACTACCTACTACAGTACACACTACCTACTACAGAACAGACTACCTACTACAATACACACTACCTACTACAGGACAGACTACCTACTACAGGACAGACTACCTACTACAGTACAGACTACCTACTACAGTACAGACTACCTACTACAGGACAGACTACCTACTACAGTACAGACTACCTACTACAGTACACACTACCTACTACAGGACAGACTACCTACTACAGTACAGACTACCTACTACAGTACAGACTACCTACTACAGTACAGACTACCTACTACAGTACACACTACCTACTACAGGACAGACTACCTACTACAGGACAGACTACCTACTACAGTACAGACTACCTACTACAGGACAGGCTACCTACTACAGTACAGACTACCTACTACAGGACAGGCTACCTACTACAGGACAGTACAGGCTACCTACTACAGGACAGACTACCTACTACAGGATAGACTACCTACTACAGGACAGACTACCTACTACAGTACACACTACCTACTACAGGACAGACTACCTACTACAGGACAGACTACCTACTACAGGACAGGCTACCTACTACAGTACAGACTACCTACTACAGGACAGGCTACCTACTACAGGACAGACTACCTACTACAGGACAGGCTACCTACTACAGGACAGTACAGGCTACCTACTACAGGACAGACTACCTACTACAGGATAGACTACCTACTACAGGACAGACTACCTACTACAGTACACACTACCTACTACAGGACAGACTACCTACTACAGGACAGACTACCTACTACAGGACAGGCTACCTACTACAGTACAGACTACCTACTACAGTACAGGCTACCTACTACAGTACAGTACAGGCTACCTACTACAGGACAGACTACCTACTACAGTACAGGCTACCTACTACAGTACAGACTACCTACTACAGTACAGGCTACCTACTACAGTACAGACTACCTACTACAGTACAGACTACCTACTACAGTACAGTACAGGCTACCTACTACAGTACAGACTACCTACTACAGTACAGGCTACCTACTACAGTACAGGCTACCTACTACAGTACAGGCTACCTACTACAGGACAGACTACCTACTACAGGACAGTACAGGCTACCTACTACAGTACAGACTACCTACTACAGGACAGACCAACTACTACAGGACAGACTACCTACTACAAGACAGACTACCTACTACAAGACAGTACAGACTACCTACTACAGAACAGTACAGACTACCTACTACAGGACAGTACAGACTACCTGTTACAGGACAGTATAGCTGTAGACAGTAGGACAAGTGACAGTATAGCAGTAGACAGTAGGACAAGTTACAGCAGAGCAGTAGACAGTAGGACAAGTGACAGCAGAGCAGTAGACAGTAGGACAAGTGACAGTAGAGCAGTAGACAGTAGGACAAGTGACAGTAGAGCAGTAGACAGTAGGACAAGTGACAGTAGAGCTGTAGACAGTAGGACAAGTGACAGTAGAGCAGTAGACAGTAGGACAAGTTACAGCAGAGCAGTAGACAGTAGGACAAGTGACAGCAGAGCAGTAGACAGTAGGACAAGTGACAGTAGAGCAGTAGACAGTAGGACAAGTGACAGTAGAGCAGTAGACAGTAGGACAAGTGACAGCAGAGCAGTAGACAGTAGGACAAGTGACAGTAGAGCAGTAGACAGTAGGACAAGTGACAGTAGAGCAGTAGACAGTAGGACAAGTTACAGCAGAGCAATAGACAGTAGAGAAGTAGACAGTAGTGGCAGTAGACCAGTGGACAGTAGCAAGCCTGTGTTCAAATGATTTCAATTACTTTATCTGTGCTTGATTGAGCTTGCCTGGCTTAATGGACCAATAAAAACTCCTCACGCCATTTGCACACACTGTATATAGACTTTCTTTTTTTCCTATTGTGTTATTGACTGTACGCTTGTTTATTCCATGTGTAACTCTGTGTTGTTGTTTGTGTCGCACTGCTTTGCTTTATCTTGGTCAGGTCGCAGTTGTAAATGAGAACTTGTTCTCAACTGGCCTACCTGGTTAAATAAAGGTGAAATTAATTAAAAATGAAAAATACAATTTAAAAAACGGTAAACCCTGCACATCTGGCACTCCAGGCACTCTAGAGCAAATGCTCAACGTATTTGGAATGATTTCAAATAGTGTTTGGGTACAGCACAGGCGACTCACTACACAGGCTGGACTGTAGGCTAGAAGCTAGCAGGTTTAGGGTCAATCTGAATTGAATTCAGAGGCTAGAAGCTAGCAGGTTTGGGGTCAATCTGAACTGAAGTCAGAGGCTAGAAGCTAGCAGGTTTAGGATCAATCTGAATTGAAGTCAGAGGCTAGAAGCTAGCAGGTTTAGGGTCAATCTGAATTGAAGTCAGAGACTAGAAGCTAGCAGGTTTAGGGTCAATCTGAATTGAAGTCAGAGACTAGAAACTAGCAGGTTTGGGGTCAATCTGAATTGAATTCAGAGGCTAGAAGCTAGCAGGTTTAGGGTCAATCTGAATTGAAATCAGTCAATTCAGGAAGGGATTTGAATAAAACATTCATAGAGAGAAAAAAAATGAAAAAAAAACATTTGAAATAAATACCCTCTCCTTTTCGGTTTATTGACAAGACATTGAAAATAAAACATAAGACATTTCACGTGAAGTTAACTACATTTTTATAAATACCAATTTTTGTTTGAAAAGTGTTGGACGCACATTTTTGGGGTATATTTTGAAAGTATGAACAGTTTATAAATGAGGCCCCGGGACGTCCTCAGGACTTTCATTTACTAGTCCTCAGGACTTTCATTTTACAAGTCCTCAGGACTTTCATTTACTAGTCCTCAACTCTTTCATTTTACAAGTCCTCAGGACTTTCATTTTACTGGTCCTCAGGACTTTCATTTTACTGGTCCTCGGGACTTTCATTTTACTAGTCCTCAGGACATTCATTTTACTAGTCCTCAGGACATTCATTTTACTAGTCCTCAGGACTTTCATTTTACTAGTCCTCAGGACATTCATTTTACTAGTCCTCAGGACTTTCATTTTACTAGTCCTCAGGACATTCATTTTACTGGTCCTCAGGACTTTCATTTTACTAGTCCTCAGGACATTCATTTTACTAGTCCTCAGGACATTCATTTTACTAGTCCTCAGGACATTCATTTTACTAGTCCTCAGGACTTTCATTTTACTGGTCCTCAGGACATTCATTTTACTAGTCCTCAGGACTTTCATTTTACTAGTCCTCAGGACTTTCATTTTACTAGTCCTCAGGACTTTCATTTTACTAGTCCTCAGGGCTTTCATTTTACTACCCTGCAAACGAAAATAAGTGGTTAGGACGTCCCCAGGACGTCACGAAGTGGTCCACTAAAATGGTCAGAACGTTGTGTTATGGTCCCCTGGAGGGACGTCTAGTTCCCGGTTGGTACCAGGAACATCCCCCAGGACGTTTTAAGGACATTCTTGGGACGTTGTGTCATGGTCCTTTGGAGGTTTTGTCTAGTTCCCGGTTGGTGTGTGTGTGTGTGTGTGTGTGTGTGTGTGTGTGTGTGTGTGTGTGTGTGTGTGTGTGTGTGTGTGTGTGTGTGTGTGTGTGTGTGTGTGTGTGTGTGTGTGTGTGTGTGTGTGTGTGTGTGTGTGTGTGTGTGTGTACCTGGCGAGACAGTTTTAATGCGTATGGGATGGGGGCATGAGTTGAGGACCCCTCTCACGTCTCCTAGCGTCATGCCCAGGACGGGCGTGCCCCCGATCTCCAGTATGACATCACCCACCGTGGCCCCGCCTCCCGGTGCTGCTGTGACGAATGGGAACTCTCCGTAGTCAGCCCCGCCCCCGATGGCCACACCAAGCTCCCCAGACCCACCCCCCAGGGGAACAAAACTCTCCTGCACCTTGGAACGCCAGTGCAGCTTCTTCACTGTGGCCTTAGACATGGTGGCAGACCTGGAAGAGACACAAGATAGCACAGAGATGGTCAATACATCGTACACATGATAGCACAGGGAGCTGTGGCCTTAGACATGGTAGTAGAGCTAGAACGGAATAGCACAGGCCACAGGGATGGTAACAACACCACACGAGTGGGGAAAGCAGACCCATGAAAAAAGACCCATGAAAACAGACCCATGAAAAAAGACCCATGAAAACAGACCCATGAAAACAGACCCATGAAAACAGACCCATGAAAACAGACCCATGAAAACAGAACCATGAAAACAGACCCATGAAAACAGACCCATGAAAACAGACCCATGAAAACAGACCCATGAAAACAGAACCATGAAAACAGACCCATGAAAAAAGACCCATGAAAACAGACCCATGAAAACAGACCCATGAAAACAGACCTTGCCAACAAACACTTATTATCATTGGGTGACCATCTATAGCAATAATCCTCTTTAAGGAATACCTAGGATAGGATAAAGTAATCCTTCTAACCCCCCCCCCCCCCTTAAAAGAGTTAGATGCACTATTGTAAAGTGGTTGTTCCACTGGATATCATAAGGTGAATGCACCAATTTGTAAGTCGCTCTGGATAAGAGCGTCTGCTAAATGACTTAAATGTAAATGTAAATGTAATCAGTCTCTGGAGCTAAGAAGCAATGACAACCTATGACTGGTTTAGTACCAATTACCTCAACTAACCTGTACCCCCAAACACTGACTCTGTACCGGTACCCCCTGTATATAGCCTCCACATTGACTCTGTACCGGTACACCCTGTATATAGCCTCCACATTGACTCTGTACCGGTACCCCCTGTATATAGCCTCCACATTGACTCTGTACCGGTACCCCCTGTATATAGCCTCCACATTGACTCTGTACCGGTACCCCCTGTATATAGCCTCCACATTGACTCTGTACCGGTACACCCTGTATATAGCCTCCACATTGACTCTGTACCGGTACCCCCTGTATATAGCCTCCACATTGACTCTGTACCGGTACCCCCTGTATATAGCCTCCACATTGACTCTGTACCGGTACCCCCTGTATATAGCCTCCACATTGACTCTGTACCGGTACCCCCTGTATATAGCCTCCACATTGACTCTGTACCGGTACCCCCTGTATATAGCCTCCACATTGACTCTGTACCGGTACCCCCTGTATATAGCCTCCACATTGACTCTGTACCGGTACCCCCTGTATATAGCCTCCACATTGACTCTGTACCGGTACACCCTGTATATAGCCTCCACATTGACTCTGTACCGGTACCCCCTGTATATAGCCTCCACATTGACTCTGTACCGGTACCCCCTGTATATAGCCTCCACATTGACTCTGTACCGGTACCCCCTGTATATAGCCTCCACATTGACTCTGTACCGTAACACCCTGTATATAGACTCCACATTGACTCTGTACCGGTACCCCCTGTATATAGCCTCCACATTGACTCTGTACCGTAACACCCTGTATATAGCCTCCACATTGACTCTGTACCGTAACACCCTGTATATAGCCTCCACATTGACTCTGTACCGGTACCCCCTGTATATAGTCTCCACATTGACTCTGTACCGGTACCCCCTGTATATAGCCTCCACATTGACTCTGTACCGGTACCCCCTGTATATAGCCTCCACATTGACTCTGTACCGGTACACTCTGTATATAGCCTCCACATTGACTCTGTACCGGTACCCCCTGTATATAGCCTCCACACTGACTCTGTACCGGTACCCCACTGTATATAGCCTCCACATTGACTCTGTACCGTTACCCCCTGTATATAGCCTCCACATTGACTCTGTACCGGTACACCCTGTATATAGCCTCCACATTGACTCTTTACCGGTACCCCCTGTATATAGCCTCCACATTGACTCTGTACCGGTACCCCCTGTATATAGCCTCCACATTGACTCTGTACCGGTACCCCCTGTATATAGCCTCCACATTGACTCTGTACCGGTACCCCCTGTATATAGCCTCCACACTGACTCGGTAACATTTTCAAGTGCATAACTGTGCACTATCCTCAAACAATTGCATGTTATTATTTCACTACTGTAAATTGGACAGTGCAATTAGATTAACAAGAATTTAAGCTTTCTGCCCATATCAGATGTGTCTATGTCCTGGGAAATGTTTTTGTTACTTACAACGTTATGCTAATCACATTAGCGCACGTTAGCTCAACCGACACCTGTAGAGGTTAACATTAGCCATTAGCCTTAGCCATTAGCATTAGCCTTCTACATCTAGCTACATATTTAACTTCCATCCTCTCAGGCCAGGGGCACAACAATGTCTGAATTAATGGTTGGATCAGAATCACAGTTATAATCATCGGCCAGTACGGAGAATTAAGTAAAAAAACAAGTCCAACTTTAACAATTCAAGTTTTACTGTCCATGACTTATGCTCTCAATGAGATTTGATAGGTGTGAAGCCAAATACAAAATGGCTTCCCTTGACACTTTTTTTTTGTTGCTGCGCCAGGACCATTCACAGTTGAGCTCGACGCTGATTGGCAAATTTAAAACATATATATATATACAGTGGGGAGAACAAGTATTTGATACACTGCCGATTTTGCAGGTTTTCCTACTTACAAAGCATGTAGAGGTCTGTAATTTTTATCATAGGTACACTTCAACTGTGAGAGACGGAATCTAAAACAAAAATCCAGAAAATCACATTGTATGATTTTTAAATAATTAATTTGCATTTTATTGCATGACATAAGTATTTGATCACCTACCAACCAGTAAGAATTCCGGCTCTCACAGACCTGTTAGTTTTTCTTTAAGAAGCCCTCCTGTTCTCCACTCATTACCTGTATTAACTGCACCTGTTTGAACTCGTTACCTGTATAAAAGACACCTGTCCACACACTCAATCAAACAGATTCCAACCTCTCCACAATGGCCAAGACCAGAGAGCTGTGTAAGGACATCAGGGATAAAATTGTAGACCTGCACAAGGCTGGGATGGGCTACAGGACAATAGGCAAGCAGCTTGGTGAGAAGGAAACAACTGTTGGCGCAATTATTAGAAAATGGAAGAAGTTCAAGATGACGGTCAATCACCCTCGGTCTGGGGCTCCATGCAAGATTTCACCTCGTGGGGCATCAATGATCATGAGGAAGGTGAGGGATCAGCCCAGAACTACACGGCAGGACCTGGTCAATGACCTGAAGAGAGCTGGGACCACAGTCTCAAAGAAAACCATTAGTAACACACTACGCCGTCATGGATTAAAATCCTGCAGCGCACGCAAGGTCCCCCTGCTTAAGCCAGTGCATGTCCAGGCCTGTCTGAAGTTTGCCAATGACCATCTGGATAATCCAGAGGAGGAATGGGAGAAGGTCATGTGGTCTGATGAGACAAAAATAGAGCTTTTTGGTCTAACTCCACTCGCCGTGTTTGGAGGAAGAAGAAGTATGAGTACAACCCCAAGAACACCATCCCAACCGTGAAGCATGGAGGTGGAAACATCATTCTTTGGGGATGCTTTTCTGCAAAGGGGACAGGACGACTGCAACGTATTGAGGGGAGGATGGATGGGGCCATGTATCGCGAGATCTTGGCCAACAACCTCCTTCCCTCAGTAAGAGCATTGAAGATGGGTCGTGGCTGGGTCTTCCAGCATGACAACGACACGAAGCACACAGCCATGGCAACTAAGGAGTGGCTCCGTAAGAAGCATCTCAAGGTCCTGGAGTGGCCTAGCCAGTCTCCAGACCTGAACCCAATAGAAAATCTTTGGAGGGAGCTGAAAGTCCGTATTGCCCAGCGACAGCCCCGAAACCTGAAGGATCTGGAGAAGATCTGTAGGGAGGAGTGGGCCAAAATCCCTGCTGCAGTGTGTGCAAACCTAGTCAAGAACTACAGGAAACGTATGATCTCTGTAATTGCAATCAAAGGTTTCTGTACCAAATATTAAGTTCTGCTTTTCTGATGTATCAAATACTTATGTCATGCAATAAAATGCAAATTAATTACTTAAAAATCATACAATGTGATTTTCTGGATTTTTGTTTTAGATTCCGTCTCTCATAGTTGAAGTGTACCTATGATAAAAATTACAGACCTCTACATGCTTTGTAAGTAGGAAAACCTGCAAAATCGGCAGTGTATCAAATACTTGTTCTCCCCACTGTATATCGAATCAAATGTTATTGGTCACATACACATGGTTAGCAGATGTTAATTTGAGTGTAGCGTAATGCTTGTAGAGTAGCGTAATGCTTGTAGTGTAGCGTAATGCTTGTAGAGTAGCGTAATGCTTGTAGAGTAGCGTAATGCTTGTAGTGTAGCGTAATGCTTGTAGAGTAGCGTAATGCTTGTAGAGTAGCGTAATGCTTGTAGAGTAGCGTAATGCTTGTAGAGTAGCGTAATGCTTGTAGAGTAGCGTAATGCTTGTAGAGTAGCGTAATGCTTGTAGAGTAGCGTAATGCTTGTAGAGTAGCGTAATGCTTGTAGTGTAGCGTAATGCTTGTAGAGTAGCGTAATGCTTGTAGTGTAGCGTAATGCTTGTAGAGTAGCGTAATGCTTGTAGAGTAGCGTAATGCTTGTAGAGTAGCGTAGTGCTTGTAGTGTAGCGTAATGCTTGTAGAGTAGCGTAATGCTTGTAGAGTAGCGTAATGCTTGTAGAGTAGCGTAATGCTTGTAGAGTAGCGTAATGCTTGTAGAGTAGCGTAATGCTTGTAGAGTAGCGTAATGCTTGTAGAGTAGCGTAATGCTTGTAGAGTAGCGTAATGCTTGTAGTGTAGCGTAATGCTTGTAGAGTAGCGTAATGCTTGTAGTGTAGCGTAATGCTTGTAGTGTAGCGTAATGCTTGTAGTGTAGCGTAATGCTTGTAGAGTAGCGTAATGCTTGTAGAGTAGCGTAATGCTTGTAGTGTAGCGTAATGCTTGTAGAGTAGCGTAATGCTTGTAGTGTAGCGTAATGCTTGTAGTGTAGCGTAATGCTTGTAGTGTAGCGTAATGCTTGTAGTGTAGCGTAATGCTTGTAGTGTAGCGTAATGCTTGTAGAGTAGCGTAATGCTTGTAGAGTAGCGTAATGCTTGTAGTGTAGCGTAATGCTTGTAGAGTAGCGTAATGCTTGTAGTGTAGCGTAATGCTTGTAGAGTAGCGTAATGCTTGTAGAGTAGCGTAATGCTTGTAGTGTAGCGTAATGCTTGTAGAGTAGCGTAATGCTTGTAGAGTAGCGTAATGCTTGTAGAGTAGCGTAATGCTTGTAGAGTAGCGTAATGCTTGTAGAGTAGCGTAATGCTTGTAGTGTAGCGTAATGCTTGTAGTGTAGCGTAATGCTTGTAGAGTAGCGTAATGCTTGTAGAGTAACGTAATGCTTGTAGTGTAGCGTAATGCTTGTAGTGTAGCGTAATGCTTGTAGAGTAGCGTAATGCTTGTAGTGTAGCGTAATGCTTGTAGAGTAGCGTAATGCTTGTAGAGTAGCGTAATGCTTGTAGTGTAGCGTAATGCTTGTAGTGTAGCGTAATGCTTGTAGAGTAGCGTAATGCTTGTAGAGTAGCGTAATGCTTGGAGAGTAGCGTAATGCTTGTAGTGTAGCGTAATGCTTGTAGTGTAGCGTAATGCTTGTAGTGTAACGTAATGCTTATAGAGTAGCGTAATGCTTGTAGAGTAGCGTAATGCTTGTAGAGTAGCGTAATGCTTGTAGTGTAGCGTAATGCTTGTAGAGTAGCGTAATGCTTGTAGAGTAGCGTAATGCTTGTAGAGTAGCGTAATGCTTGTAGTGTAGCGTAATACTTGTAGAGTAGCGTAATGCTTGTAGAGTAGCGTAATGCTTGTAGAGTAGCGTAATGCTTGTAGAGTAGCGTAATGCTTGTAGTTTAGCGTAATGCTTGTAGTGTAGCGTAATGCTTGTAGAGTAGCGTAATGCTTGTAGAGTAGCGTAATGCTTGTAGTGTAGCGTAATGCTTGTAGAGTAGCGTAATGCTTGTAGTGTAGCGTAATGCTTGTAGAGTAGCGTAATGCTTGTAGAGTAGCGTAATGCTTGTAGAGTAGCGTAATGCTTGTAGAGTAGCGTAATGCTTGTAGTGTAGCGTAATGCTTGTAGAGTAGCGTAATGCTTGTAGAGTAGCGTAATGCTTGTAGAGTAGCGTAATGCTTGTAGAGTAGCGTAATGCTTGTAGTGTAGCGTAATGCTTGTAGAGTAGCGTAATGCTTGTAGAGTAGCGTAATGCTTGTAGAGTAGCGTAATGCTTGTAGAGTAGCGTAATGCTTGTAGTGTAGCGTAATGCTTGTAGAGTAGCGTAATGCTTGTAGAGTAGCGTAATGCTTGTAGTGTAGCGTAATGCTTGTAGAGTAGCGTAATGCTTGTAGTGTAGCGTAATGCTTGTAGTGTAGCGTAATGCTTGTAGAGTAGCGTAATGCTTGTAGTGTAGCGTAATGCTTGTAGAGTAGCGTAATGCTTGTAGAGTAGCGTAATGCTTGTAGAGTAGCGTAATGCTTGTAGAGTAGCGCAATGCTTGTAGTGTAGCGCAATGCTTGTAGTGTAGCGCAATGCTTGTAGTGTAGCGTAATGCTTGTAGAGTAGCGTAATGCTTGTAGAGTAGCGTAATGCTTGTAGTGTAGCGTAATGCTTGTAGAGTAGCGTAATGCTTGTAGTGTAGCGTAATGCTTGTAGTGTAGCGTAATGCTTGTAGTGTAGCGTAATGCTTGTAGTGTAGCGTAATGCTTGTAGTGTAGCGTAATGCTTGTAGAGTAGCGTAATGCTTGTAGAGTAGCGTAATGCTTGTAGTGTAGCGTAATGCTTGTAGTGTAGCGTAATGCTTGTAGTGTAATGCTTGTAGTGTAGCGTAATGCTTGTAGAGTAGCGTAATGCTTGTAGAGTAGCGTAATGCTTGTAGAGTAGCGTAATGCTTGTAGTGTAGCGTAATGCTTGTAGTGTAGCGTAATGCTTGTAGTGTAGCGTAATGCTTGTAGAGTAGCGTAATGCTTGTAGAGTAGCGTAATGCTTGTAGTGTAGCGTAATGCTTGTAGTGTAATGCTTGTAGTGTAGCGTAATGCTTGTAGAGTAGCGTAATGCTTGTAGTGTAGCGTAATGCTTGTAGTGTAGCGTAATGCTTGTAGTGTAGCGTAATGCTTGTAGTGTAGCGTAATGCTTGTAGTGTAGCGTAATGCTTGTAGAGTAGCGTAATGCTTGTAGAGTAGCGTAATGCTTGTAGTGTAGCGTAATGCTTGTAGAGTAGCGTAATGCTTGTAGAGTAGCGTAATGCTTGTAGTGTAGCGTAATCCTTGTAGTGTAGCGTAATGCTTGTAGTGTAGCGTAATGCTTGTAGAGTAGCGTAATGCTTGTAGAGTAGCGTAATGCTTGTAGTGTAGCGTAATGCTTGTAGTGTAGCGTAATGCTTGTAGTGTAGCGTAATGCTTGTAGTGTAGCGTAATGCTTGTAGAGTAGCGTAATGCTTGTAGAGTAGCGTAATGCTTGTAGTGTAGCGTAATGCTTGTAGTGTAGCGTAATGCTTGTAGAGTAGCGTAATGCTTGTAGTGTAGCGTAATGCTTGTAGAGTAGCGTAATGCTTGTAGTGTAGCGTAATGCTTGTAGTGTAGCGTAATGCTTGTAGAGTAGCGTAATGCTTGTAGAGTAGCGTAATGCTTGTAGAGTAGCGTAATGCTTGTAGTGTAGCGTAATCCTTGTAGTGTAGCGTAATGCTTGTAGAGTAGCGTAATGCTTGTAGAGTAGCGTAATGCTTGTAGAGTAGCGTAATGCTTGTAGTGTAGCGTAATGCTTGTAGTGTAGCGTAATGCTTGTAGTGTAGCGTAATGCTTGTAGAGTAGCGTAATGCTTGTAGAGTAGCGTAATGCTTGTAGTGTAGCGTAATGCTTGTAGAGTAGCGTAATGCTTGTAGAGTAGCGTAATGCTTGTAGTGTAGCGTAATCCTTGTAGTGTAGCGTAAAGCTTGTAGTGTAGCGTAATGCTTGTAGTGTAGCGTAATGCTTGTAGTGTAGCGTAATGCTTGTAGAGTAGCGTAATGCTTGTAGAGTAGCGTAATGCTTGTAGAGTAGCGTAATGCTTGTAGTGTAGCGTAATGCTTGTAGTGTAGCGTAATGCTTGTAGAGTAGCGTAATGCTTGTAGTGTAGCGTAATGCTTGTAGTGTAGCGTAATGCTTGTAGAGTAGCGTAATGCTTGTAGAGTAGCGTAATGCTTGTAGAGTAGCGTAATGCTTGTAGTGTAGCGTAATGCTTGTAGAGTAGCGTAATGCTTGTAGTGTAGCGTAATGCTTGTAGAGTAGCGTAATGCTTGTAGTGTAGCGTAATGCTTGTAGAGTAGCGTAATGCTTGTAGTGTAGCGTAATGCTTGTAGAGTAGCGTAATGCTTGTAGTGTAGCGTAATGCTTGTAGTGTAGCGTAATGCTTGTAGAGTAGCGTAATGCTTGTAGAGTAGCGTAATGCTTGTAGAGTAGCGTAATGCTTGTAGTGTAGCGTAATGCTTGTAGAGTAGCGTAATGCTTGTAGAGTAGCGTAATGCTTGTAGAGTAGCGTAATGCTTGTAGTGTAGCGTAATGCTTGTAGAGTAGCGTAATGCTTGTAGTGTAGCGTAATGCTTGTAGTGTAGCGTAATCCTTGTAGTGTAGCGTAATGCTTGTAGTGTAGCGTAATGCTTGTAGTGTAGCGTAATCCTTGTAGTGTAGCGTAATGCTTGTAGTGTAGCGTAATGCTTGTAGTGTAGCGTAATGCTTGTAGTGTAGCGTAATCCTTGTAGTGTAGCGTAATGCTTGTAGAGTAGCGTAATGCTTGTAGAGTAGCGTAATACTTGTTATGAATGGAGGCCAGATCCTCGCTGGCTTCCCTTGCCTTCAACGCTACGGGCAGAAACAATGTCATACACGTTTTGACCAGACAGCATCAGATAGATGGCCTACACATAGAGACAGAGAGGGGGCGCTGTTTCCCTCGCTCTGATGCTTTCTCAGCCTATGAGATACATTCAACCTCTTGCGAATTGAAGGACAATTATTAAACTCATAGATATGAGAAGATAAATTATTGTAGATGTTTTTTTCATGTTTAATTTGGTAAAAGATTTTGGGAAGCTTCCCTTGGCATCAATGGATACACCACCACCACTGATACAATGGGAAGCCTGCCTTCCCTTGGCATCAATGGATACACCACCACCACTGATACAATGGGAAGCCTGCCTTCCCTTGGCATCAATGGATACACCACCACCACTGATACAATGATTCACTCTGAAAACTGCTACAGTTAAGCAAAGTGTTTTACTTCATGAGATCAAGGTCAATCCTTTGGTTCAACTAGGGACACATGAGTGTTCTAGGCTATACCCGGATTGAGTATAGTCCTGGATTAAAAAGCAATTTCAATGGAGATTCATTGATTATGCTTTTTAGTCTAGGACAAGGCTTAATCTGTGTCCGGGTCAAACAGCTCCGAATTGCCACTCTATCTCTCCCTATTCTTCCTGACCAGGAATTTTGACTCATCTAGTGTCAGGAACATCTCTCTCTCTCTCTTATAGGAGAAGAAGGCAAACAACAGTGGTGTCAGAGGACCAGTCATCCTATAGAAAAAAGTGGTGTCAGATTACCAGTCATCCTAAAGAGAATAGTGGTGTCAGAGAACCAGTCATCCTAAAGAGAACAGTGGTGTCGGAGTAAACAGTCATCCTAAAGAGAACAGTGGTGTCAGAGTAATCAGTCATCCTAAAGAGAACAGTGGTGTCAGAGAAACCAGTCACCCTAAAGAGAACAGTGGTGTCAGAGTAACCAGTCATACTAAAGAGAACAGTGGTGTCAGAGTAACCAGTCATCCTAAAGAGAACAGTGGTGTCAGAATAACCAGTCATCCTAAAGAGAACAGTGGTGTCAGAGTAACCAGTCATCCTAAAGAGAACAGTGGTGTCAGAGAACCAGTCACCCTAAAGAGAACAGTGGTGTCAGAGTAACCAGTCATACTAAAGAGAACAGTGGTGTCAGAGTACCAGTCATCCTAAAGAGAACAGTGGTGTCAGAATAACCAGTCATCCTAAAGAGAACAGTGGTGTCAGAGTACCAGTCATACTAAAGAGAACAGTGGTGTCAGAGTAACCAGTCATCCTAAAGAGAACAGTGGTGTCAGAGAACCAGTCATCCTAAAGAGAACAGTGGTGTCAGAGCACCAGTCATCATAAAGAGAACAGTGGTGTCAGAGTAACCAGTCATCATATAGAGAACAGTGGTGTCAGAGAACCAGTCACCCTAAGGAGAACAGTGGTGTCAGAGTAACCAGTCATCCTAAAGAGAACAGTGGTGTCAGAGTACCAGTCATCCTAAAGAGAACAGTGGTGTCAGAGTAACCAGTCATTCTAAAGAGAACAGTGGTGTCAGAGTAACCAGTCATCCTAAAGAGAACAGTGGTGTCAGAGGACCAGTCATCCTAAAGAGAACAGTGGTGTCAGAGGACCAGTCATCCTAAAGAGAACAGTGGTGTCAGAGTAACCAGTGATCCTAAAGAGAACAGTGGTATCAGAGTAACCAGTCATACTAAAGAGAACAGTGGTGTCAGAGTAACCAGTCATCCTAAAGAGAACAGTGGTGTCAGAGTAAGCAGTCATCCTAAAGAGAACAGTGGTGTCAGAGTATGTGCCCCATATCTAGCACTTGGTTACATATCTAGAACCTGGTTACATATCTAGAGCCTGGTTACATATCTAGAGCCTGGTTACATATCTAGAACATGGTTACATACCTAGAGCCTGGTTACATATTTAGAACCTGGTGACTCATCTAGAGCCTGGTTACATATCTAGAACCTGGTTACATATCTAGAGCCTGGTTACATATCTAGAGCCTGGTTACATATCTAGAGCCTGGTTACATATCTAGAGCCTTGTTACATATCTAGAGCCTGGTTACATATCTAGAACCTGGTTAAATACCTAGAGCCTGGTTACATATTTAGAACCTGGTGACTCATCTAGAGCCTGGTTACATATCTAGAACCTGGTTACATATCTAGAACCTGGTTACATGTCTAGAGCCTGGTTACATATCTAGAGCCTTATTGGTAACATATCTAGAGCCTGGTTACATATCTAGAGCCTGGTTATATATCTAGAGCCTGGTTACATATCTAGAGCCTCGTTACATATCTAGAGCCTGGTTACATATCTAGAGCCTGGTTACATATCTAGAGCCTGGTTACATATCTAGAGCCTGGTTACATATCTAGAGCCTTGTTACATATCTAGAGCCTGGTTACATATCTAGAACCTGGTTAAATACCTAGAGCCTGGTTACATATTTAGAACCTGGTGACTCATCTAGAGCCTGGTTACATATCTAGAACCTGGTTACATATCTAGAACCTGGTTACATGTCTAGAGCCTGGTTACATATCTAGAGCCTTATTGGTAACATATCTAGAGCCTGGTTACATATCTAGAGCCTGGTTATATATCTAGAGCCTGGTTACATATCTAGAGCCTGGTTACATATCTAGAGCCTGGTTACATATCTCGAGCCTGGTTACATATCTAGAGCATGGTTACATATCTAGAGCCTGGTTACATATCTATAGCCTGGTTACATATCTAGAGCCTGGTTACATATCTAGAGCCTGGTTACATATCTAGAGCATGGTTACATATCTAGAACATGGTTACATATCTAGAGCCTGGTTACATATATAGAACATTGTTACATATCTAGAGCCTGGTTACATATCTAGAGCCTGGTGACTCATCTAGAACATGGTTACATATCTAGAGCCTGGTTACATATATAGAACATTGTTACATATCTAGATCCTGGTTACATATCTAGAGCCTGGTTACATATCTAGAGCCTGGTTACATATCTAGAGCCTGGTTACATATCTAGAGCCTTATTGGTAACATATCTAGAGCCTGGTTACATATCTAGAGCCTGGTTACATATCTAGAGCCTGGTGACTCATCTAGAGCCTGGTTACATATCTAGAGCCTGGTTACATATCTAGAACCTGGTTACATATCTAGAACCTGGTTACATATCTAGAGCCTGGTTACATATCTAGAGCCTGGTGACTCATCTAGAGCCTGGTTACATATCTAGAGCCTGGTTACATATCTAGAACCTGGTTACATATCTAGAGCCTGGTTACATATCTAGAACCTGGTTACATATCTAGAGCCTGGTGACTCATCTAGAGCCTGGTTACATATCTAGAACCTGGTTACATATCTAGAGCCTGGTTACATATCTAGAACCTGGTTACATATCTAGAGCCTGGTTACATATCTAGAGCCTGGTTACATATCTAGAACCTGGTTACATATTTAGAGCCTGGTTACATATCTAGAGCCTGGTTACATATCTAGAACCTGGTTACATATCTAGAGCCTGGTTACATATCTAGAACCTGGTTACATATTTAGAGCCTGGTTACATATCTAGAGCCTGGTTACATATCTAGAACCTGGTTACATATCTAGAACCTGGTTACATATTTAGAGCCTGGTTACATATCTAGAGCCTGGTTACATATCTAGAACCTGGTTACATATCTAGAACCTGGTTACATATCTAGAACCTGGTTACATATCTAGAACCTGGTTACATATCTAGAGCCTGGTTACATATCTAGAACCTGGTTACATATCTAGAACCTGGTTACATATCTAGAACCTGGTTACATATCTAGAGCCTGGTTACATATCTCTAACTATTCTTCCCCACAGCACCGGCACCACAGTATGATACGCATGTCCTGCTAAAGCAGATGTGATTGGATTGCTGAGCGACTTGCTTGTAAGTGGATTATCTCATTTCAATCAGAGATAAAAGGACCTGGCAATCATCCCAAATGGCATCCTACAGTATTCCCTATTTAGTGCACTACTTTTGATCAGGGCCCTGGTCAAAAGAAGTGCACTAAATAGGGAATAGAGTACGATTTGAGACTCCCAGTTTTCAGATTCCTCTATACAGCACTGTGAATACTTTTATATTCTTATTAATAGCTGCTAACATAAACATAAACCAGAACACCAGAAGACATCTGTCTCTCTGTATGTTTCTCTCTCTGTGTCTGTCTGTCTGTCTGTCTGTCTGTCTGTCTGTCTGTCTGTCTGTCTGTCTGTCTGTCTGTCTGTCTGTCTGTCTGTCTGTCTGTCTGTCTGTCTGTCTGTCTGTCTGTCTGTCTGTCTGTCTGGCTGGCTGGCTGTCTGTCTGTCTGGCTGGCTGTCTGTCTGTCTGCCTGCCTGCCTGCCTGCCTGCCTGCCTGCCTGCCTGCCTGTCTGTTAGTCTGTCTGTCTGTTAGTCTGTCTATCTGGCTGTTAGTCTGTCTATCTGGCTGTTAGTCTGTCTGTCTGTTAGTCTGTCTATCTGGCTGTCTGTCTTTCTGGCTGTCTGTCTGTCTCACTAGTGTCACTCAGTTCATCTCCGTCATATTTCAATGTATTCATTGTGGAAGAATACAGAACAATAGAATACAATACAGAATAATAGAATACAATACGGAATAATACAATACAAATGATGATGATCAGGAGATTCTACTTTCACAGACTCAACATATGTACATTTTACACAAACACCAAAAGCAACAAGACAGACATTACATTGACATGAAGGTGTTAGTTCGCTAGCTACAGGCTACATGAGTTCAGCAGTGGTAGAGGACCCAGAGAAGCAGTTGTGAGAGCTGAGATTAAACACAAAGGGCAGAAGCCTGGACACAGATTAAACCTGACAGACCGATGGGTCTGGGGGGTCAGAGAATGTTAGGATGCTAGGCTAGTACTATGTCTGCAGTTAGGATGCTAGGCTAGTACTATGTCTACAGTTAGGATGCTAGGCTAGTACTATGTCTACAGTTAGGATGCTAGACTAGTGGTATGTCTACAGTTAGGATGCTAGGCTAGTACTATGTCTGCAGTTAGGATGCTAGGCTAGTACTATGTCTACAGTTAGGATGCTAGACTAGTACTATGTCTACAGTTAGGATGCTAGACTAGTGGTATGTCTACAGTTAGGATGCTAGGCTAGTACTATGTCTACAGTTAGGATGCTAGGCTAGTACTATGTCTGCAGTTAGGATGCTAGGCTAGTACTATGTCTACATTTAGGATGCTAGACTAGTGCTATGTCTACAGTTAGGATGCTAGGCTAGTACTATGTCTACAGTTAGGATGCTAAACTAGTGCTATGTCTACAGTTAGGATGCTAGGCTAGTGCTATGTCTACAGTTAGGATGCTAGACTAGTACTATGTCTACAGTTAGGATGCTAGACTAGTGGTATGTCTACAGTTAGGATGCTAGGCTAGTACTATGTCTACAGTTAGGATGCTAGGCTAGTACTATGTCTGCAGTTAGGATGCTAGGCTAGTACAAAGTCTACGGTTAGGATGCTAGGCTAGTACTATGTCTACAGTTAGGATGCTAGGCTAGTACTATGTCTACAGTTAGGATGCTAGGCTAGTACTATGTCTGCAGTTAGGATGCTTGGCTAGTTCTATGTCTGCAGTTAGGATGCTAGGCTAGTACTATGTCTACAGTTGGGATGCTAGAGTCCAGGAGATGCTATATAGTAGACCATCGTTCATTACATAACCTAGATCTTCCTTGAATGTACTTGACGCAGCCAAAATGGTCAGGAACCTGACAGCCATCTCCTCTATAGTAAAGTGTTGTTCAAAGCATAACACCTATATCGTTCTAAAAATAATACATGGTATTTATATAGCGAGCGCTTTTCAACGACCCAAACAAATTTTTCATAGCGTGACATCTATATTTTCCCTTAACTGTCATAGACCATAATGGTTGTGGTTCTCTCTGTCATAGACCATAATGGTTGTGGTTCTCTCTGTCATAGACCATATTGGTTGTGGTTCTCTGTCATAGACCATAATGGTTGTGGTTCTCTCTGTCATAGACCATAATGGTTGTGGTTCTCTCTGTCATAGACCATAATGGTTGTGGTTCTCTCTGTCATAGACCATAATGGTTGAGGTTCTCTCTGTCATAGACCATAATGGTTGTGGTTCTCTCTGTCATAGACCATAATGGTTGTGGTTCTCTCTGTCATAGACCATAATGGTTGTGGTTCTCTCTGTCATAGACCATAATGGTTGTGGTTCTCTCTGTCATAGACCATAATGGTTGTGGTTCTCTGTCATAGACCATGATAGTTGAGGTTCTCTCTGTCATAGACCATAATGGTTGTGGTTCCCTCTGTCATAGACCATATTGGTTGTGGTTTTCTGTCATAGACCATAGTGGTTGTGGTTCTCTCTGTCATAGACCATAATGGTTGTGGTTCTCTCTGTCATAGACCATAATGGTTGTGGTTCTCTCTGTCATAGACCATAATGGTTGTGGTTCTCTCTGTCATAGACCATAATGGTTGTGGTTCTCTCTGTCATAGACCACAATGGTTGTGGTTCTCTCTGTCATAGACCATAATGGTTGTGGTTCTCTCTGTCATAGACCATAATGGTTGTGGTTCTCTGTCATAGACCATAGTGGTTGTGGTTCTCTCTGTCATAGACCATAATGGTTGTGGTTCTCTCTGTCATAGACCATAATGGTTGTGGTTCTCTGTCATAGACCATAATGGTTGAGGTTCTCTGTCATAGACCATAATGGTTGTGGTTCTCTCTGTCATAGACCATAATGGTTGAGGTTCTCTGTCATAGACCATATTGGTTGTGGTTCTCTGTCATAGACCATAATGGTTGTGGTTCCCTGTCAGAGACCATAATGGTTGTGGTTCTCTATCATAGACCATAATGGTTGTGGTTCTCTACCATAGACCATAATGGTTGTGGTTCTCTGTCATAGACCATAATGGTTGTGGTTCTCTGTCATAGACCATAATGGTTGTGGTTCTCTGTCATAGACCATAATGGTTGTGGTTCTCTGTCATAGACCATAATGGTTGAGGTTCTCTGTCATAGACCATAATGGTTGTGATTCCCTGTCATAGACCATAATGGTTGTGGTTCTCTGTCATCGACCATAATGGTTGTGGTTCTCTGTCATAGACCATAATGGTTGAGGTTCTCTGTCATAGACCATAATGGTTGTGATTCCCTGTCATAGACCATAATGGTTGTGGTTCTCTGTCATAGACCATAATGGTTGAGGTTCTCTGTCATAGACCATAATGGTTGTGATTCCCTGTCATAGACCATAATGGTTGTGGTTCTCTCTGTCATAGACCATAATGGTTGTGGTTCTCTGTCATAGACCATAATGGTTGAGGTTCTCTGTCATAGACCATAATGGTTGTGATTCCCTGTCATAGACCATAATGGTTGTGGTTCTCTCTGTCATAGACCATAATGGTTGTGGTTCTCTGTCATAGACCATAATGGTTGAGGTTCTCTGTCATAGACCATAATGGTTGTGGTTCTCTGTCATAGACCATAATGGTTGAGGTTCTCTGTCATAGACCATAATGGTTGAGGTTCTCTGTCATAGACCATAATGGTTGTGATTCCCTGTCATAGACCATAATGGTTGTGGTTCTCTCTGTCATAGACCATAATGGTTGTGATTCCCTGTCATAGACCATAATGGTTGTGGTTCTCTCTGTCATAGACCATAATGGTTGTGGTTCTATCTGTCATAGACCATAATGGTTGTGGTTCTCTCTGTCATAGACCATAATGGTTGTGGTTCTCTCTGTCATAGACCATATTGGTTGTGGTTCTCTGTCATAGACCATAATGGTTGAGGTTCTCTGTCATAGACCATAATGGTTGTGGTTCTCTCTGTCATAGACCATAATGGTTGTGGTTCTCTGTCATAGACCATAATGGTTGTGGTTCTCTCTGTCATAGACCATAATGGTTGAGGTTCTCTGTCATAGACCATAATGGTTGTGGGTCTCTGTCATAGACCATAATGGTTGTGGTTCTCTCTGTCATAGACCATAATGGTTGTGGTTCTCTCTGTCATAGACCATAATGGTTGTGGTTCTCTCTGTCATAGACCATAATGGTTGAGGTTCTCTGTCATAGACCATAATGGTTGTGGTTCTCTCTGTCATAGACCATAATGGTTGTGGTTCTCTGTCATAGACCATAATGGTTGTGGTTCTCTGTCATAGACCATAATGGTTGTGGTTCCCTGTCAGAGAAGAGCAAGGCACTAGGCAGCGTTGTGCTGTGAGGAGCACGTGGTGTGGACTGGCTAGACAGCAGCCGTGTTCAACTCAATAATAAAACACTACACATTAATACACGTGGGAATTGAGACTAGAGGGAAGAGACGACCATGCAGGCTGCTGCTCAGGATAAGGTTTATACTGTATCTCAGGCTATGTAAAGTTATACTGTATCTCAGGCTATGTAAAGTTATACTGTATCTCAGGCTATGTAAAGTTATACTGTATCTCAGGCTATGTAAAGTTATACTGTATCTCAGGCTATGTAAAGTTATACTGTATCTCAGGCTATGTAAAGTTATACTGTATCTCAGACTATGTAAAGTTATACTGTATCTCAGGCTATGTAAAGTTATACTGTATCTCAGGCTATGTAAAGTTATACTGTATCTCAGGCTATGTAAAGTTATACTGTATCTCAGGCTATGTAAAGTTATACTGTATCTCAGGCTATGTAAAGTTATACTGTATCTCAGGCTATGTAAAGTTATAATGTAGCTCAGGCTATGTAAAGTTATACTGTATCTCAGGCTATGTAAAGTTATACTGTATCTCAGGCTATGTAAAGTTATACTGTATCTCAGGCTATGTAAAGTTATACTGTATCTCAGGCTATGTAAAGTTATACTGTATCTCAGGCTATGTAAAGTTATACTGTATCTCAGGCTATGTAAAGTTATACTGTATCTCAGGCTATGTAAAGTTATACTGTATCTCAGGCTATGTAAAGTTATACTGTATCTCAGGCTATGTAAAGTTATACTGTATCTCAGGCTATGTAAAGTTATACTGTATCTCAGGCTATGTAAAGTTATACTGTATCTCAGGCTATGTAGAGTTATACTGTATCTCAGGCTATGTAAAGTTATACTGTATCTCAGTCTATGTAAAGTTATAATGTAGCTCAGGCTATGTAAAGTTATACTGTATCTCAGGCTATGTAGAGTTATACTGTATCTCAGGCTATGTAAAGTTATACTGTATCTCAGGCTATGTAAAGTTAAACTCTATCTCAGACTATGTAAAGTTATACTGTATCTCTGGCTATGTAAAGTTATACTGTATCTCAGGCTATGTAAAGTCATACTGTATCTCAGGCTATGTAAAGTTATACTGTATCTCAGACTATGTAAGGTTATACTGTATCTCAGGCTATGTAAAGTTATACTGTATCTCAGGCTATGTAAAGTTATACTGTATCTCAGACTATGTAAAGTTATACTGTATCTCAGGCTATGTAAAGTTATACTGTATCTCAGGCTATGTAAAGTTATACTGTATCTCAGGCTATGTAAAGTTATACTGTATCTCAGGCTATGTAGAGTTATACTGTATCTCAGGCTACGTAAAGTTATACTGTATCTCAGGCTACGTAAAGTTATACTGTATCTCAGGCTATGTAAAGTTATACTGTATCTCAGGCTATGTAAAGTTATACTGTATCTCAGGCTATGTAGAGTTATACTGTATCTCAGGCTATGTAAAGTTATACTGTATCTCAGGCTATGTAAAGTTATACTGTATCTCAGGCTATGTAAAGTTATACTGTATCTCAGACTATGTAAAGGTTTACTGTATCTCAGGCTATGTAAAGTTATACTGTATCTCAGACTATGTAAAGGTTTACTGTATCTCAGGCTATGTAAAGTTATACTGTTTCTCAGACTATATAAAGTTATAATGTAGCTCAGGCTATGTAAAGTTATACTGTATCTCAATCTATGTAAAGTTATACTGTATCTCAGGCTATGTAAAGTTATACTGTATCTCAGGCTATGTAAAGTCATACTGTATCTCAGGCTATGTAAAGTTATACTGTATCTCAGACTATGTAAGGTTATACTGTATCTCAGGCTATGTAAAGTTATACTGTATCTCAGGCTATGTAAAGTTATACTGTATCTCAGGCTATGTAAAGTTATACTGTATCTCAGGCTATGTAAAGTTATACTGTATCTCAGGCTATGTAAAGTTATACTGTATCTCAGGCTATGTAAAGTTATATTGTATCTCAGGTTATATAAAGTTATACTGTATCTCAGGCTATGTAAAGTTATACTGTATCTCAGGCTATGTAAAGTTATACTGTATCTCAGGCTATGTAAAGGTTTACTGTATCTCAGACTATGTAAAGTTATACTGTAGCTCAGGCTATGTAAAGTTACACTGTATCTCAGACTATGTAAAGTTATACTGTATCTCAGACTATGTAAAGTTATACTGTATCTCAGGCTATGTAAAGTTATACTGTATCTCAGACTATGTAAAGTTATACTGTATCTCAGGCTATGTAAAGGTTTACTGTATCTCAGACTATGTAAAGTTATACTGTAGCTCAGGCTATGTAAAGTTATACTGTATCTCAGACTATGTAAGGTTATACTGTATCTCAGGCTATGTAAAGTTATACTGTATCTCAGGCTATGTAAAGTTATACTGTATCTCAGGCTATGTAAAGTTATACTGTATCTCAGACTATGTAAAGTTATACTGTATCTCAGGCTATGTAAAGGTTTACTGTATCTCAGACTATGTAAAGTTATACTGTAGCTCAGGCTATGTAAAGTTATACTGTATCTCAGACTATGTAAAGTTAACAACCTCACACCATAGATGTAGATTTATGCCATGTACTCATTAACATTTTGTTATGGTTTGAGCTTTTAATCATTTTAATTATAAGCAATCTATATGTTTGATTATTTTACATTTTTAATTATTTAAAAAAAGCAGTCTATAATATCATAAGCACATCTAAATGTCCAAAATGTAGAATATTCCATATTAATAACACCTTTCTAGGACCATTTGCATAGCCATAGTTAAGCCCCTTGTAAGGACTTATCAAAGACAAATACAACAATCAGATATTTCAATTTTATAAGGATCCCCTTTAGCCGACACCAGTGGAGACAGCTAGTCTTACTGGGGATCCCCTTTAGCCGACACCAGTGGAGACAGCTAGTCTTACTGGGGTCCGACACACAACGAAAAACTGGGGTCCGACACACAACGAAAAATACATTACGGACAAAAGACTTTACAATTTACATACATTTAAAACATTAACTTGTGTGTGTGTGTGTGTGTGTGTGTGTGTGTGTGTGTGTGTGTGTGTGTGTGTGTGTGTGTGTGTGTGTGTGTGTGTGTGTGTGTGTGTGTGTGTGTGTGTGTGTGTGTGTGTGTGTGTGTGTGTGTGTGTGTGTGCGTGCGTGTGTGTGCATAGCAAACTAAGAGCTGGCTTGCAAGCTGATAGGTCTGCTATTAGAACCAGTAAAGGCCGCTTTATCGCTCTTGGGTAGCGGAATGACTTTGGCTTCCCTCCAGGCCTGAGGACAAACACCTTCCTCTAGGCTCAGATTAAAGATATGACAGATAGGAGTGGCCATAGAGTCAGCTACCATCCTCAGTAGCTTTCCATCTAAGTTGTCAATGCCAGGAGGTTTTGCCATTATTGATCGATAAACAAAAAATGTTCCACCTCTCCCACACTAACTTTACAAAATTCTAACATACAATGCTTTTCTTTCATTATTCTTTTTTTTTTGTCTGCATTTCCTGCCTAAATTTGCCCACTTTGCCAATGAAAAGTAATCATTAAAATAATTGGCAACATCAAATGGTTTTGTGATAAATAAGCCATCTGATTGGATGAAAGATGGAGTTGAATTTGTCTTTCTGCCCATCATTTCATTTAAATTCCTCCAAAGTTGTTTCCATTATTTTTTATATCATTAATTTTGGCTTCATAATACAGCTTCTTCTTCTTTTTGTTGAGTTCAGTCGCATCATTTCTCAATTTGCAGTAAGTCAGTCAGCCACTTCCTTTTGCCCCATCTCTTTCAACCATACAGTTTTTACAATTCCTCATCAATTCTTAACAGTTCTAACAGTCAGTTTCTTAACAGGTGCATGTTTATCAATAATTGGAAGAAGCAATTTCATAAATTCATTAAGTGCAGCGTCTGGATGCTTCTTATTAATCACATCAGACCAACAATTATTTTTTAACATCATCCACATCAGAGTCACAGCAAAATCTTTAGTATGATCTCTTATACACTATTTTAGGTCCAGCTGTTGTAACTTTGTCTTTCCTGGATAAAGCCACTACACTGTGATCACTGCATCCAATGGGGACGGATACAGCTTTAGAACAAAGATCTACAGTATTAGTAAAGATGTGATCAATACATGTGGATGATCTTGTTCCTAGTAGAAACCTCTGTTTACATCACATACACTATCAAGCATTTCATACACATGATCCAGATACAGACTGTTAGCACTCGGTGGCCTATAGCAACACGACAAAAGAAAAGGCTTTAGATGTACCAAGTGAACCTGCAACCACAACACTTCAATAACACTTGACATAAGATCTTCTCTAAGCATTACAGGGATATGGCTCTGAATATATACAGTAACACCTCCCCCATAAGAATTACAGGGATATGGCTCTGAATATATACAGCAACACCTCCCCCATAAGAATTACAGGGATATGGCTCTGAATATATACAGCAACACCTCCCCCATAAGCATTACAGGGATATGGCTCTGAATATATACAGTAACACCTCCCCCATAAGAATTACAGGGATATGGCTCTGAATATATACAGCAACACCTCCCCCATAAGAATTACAGGGATATGGCTCTGAATATATACAGCAACACCTCCCCCATAAGCATTACAGGGATATGGCTCTGAATATATACAGTAACACCTCCCCCATAAGAATTACAGGGATATGGCTCTGAATATATACAGCAACACCTCCCCCATAAGAATTACAGGGATGTGGCTCTGAATATATACAGTAACACCTCCCCATAAGCATTACAGGGATATGGCTCTGAATATATAGGTCCACAGATGACGCAATCGCAACCACACTGCACACTGCCCTAACCCATCTGGACAAGAGGAATACCCATGTGAGAATGCTGTTCATCGACTACAGCTCAGCATTTAACACCATAGTACCCTCCAAACTCGTCATCAAGCTCGAGACCCTGGGTCTCGACCCCGCCCTGTGCAACTGGGTCCTGGACTTCCTGACGGGCCGCCCCCAGGTGGTGAGGGTAGGTAACAACATCTCCACCCCGCTGATCCTCAACACTGGGGCCCCACAAGGGTGCGTTCTGAGCCCTCTCCTGTACTCCCTGTTCACCCACGACTGCGTGGCCATGCACGCCTCCAACTCAATCATCAAGTTTGCGGATGACACTACAGTGGTAGGCTTGATTACCAACAACGACGAGACGGCCTACAGGGAGGAGGTGAGGGCCCTCGGAGTGTGGTGTCAGGAAAATAACCTCACACTCAACGTCAACAAAACAAAGGAGATGATTGTGGACTTCAGGAAACAGCAGAGGGAGCACCCCCCTATCCACATCGACGGGTCAGTAGTGGAGAAGGTGGAAAGTTTTAAGTTCCTCGGTGTACACATCACGGACAAACTGAATTGGTCCACCCACACAGACAGCGTTGTGAAGATGGCGTAGCAGCGCCTCTTCAACCTCAGGAGGCTGAAGAAATTCGGCTTGTCACCAAAAGCACTCACAAACTTCTACAGATGCACAATCGAGAGCATCCTGTCGGGCTGTATCACCGCCTGGTACGGCAACTGCTCCGCCCACAACCGTAAGGCTCTCCAGAGGGTAGTGAGGTCTGCAGAACGCATCACCGGGGGCAAACTACCTGCCCTCCAGGACACCTACACCACCCGATGTCACAGGAAGGCCATAAAGATCATCAAGGACAACAACCACCCAAGCCACTGCCTGTTCACCCCGCTATCATCCAGAAGGCGAGGTCAGTACAGGTGCATCAAAGCAGGGACCGAGAGACTGAAAAACAGCTTCTATCTCAAGGCCATCAGACTGTTAAACAGCCACCACTAACATTTAGCGGCCGCTGCCAACATACTGACTCAACTCCAGCCACTTTAAAAATGGGAATTGATGGAAATTATGTAAAAATGTACCACTAGCCACTTTAAACAATGCCACTTAATATAATGTTTACATACCCTACATTACCCATCTCATATGTATATACTGTACTCTATATCATCTACTGCATCTTGCCATCTTTATGTAATACATGTACCACTAGCCACTTTAAACTATGCCACTTTATGTTTACATACCCTACAGTACTCATCTCATATGTATATACCGTACTCTATACCATCTACTGCATCTTGCCATGCCGTTCTGTACCACCACTCATTCATATATCTTTATGTACATATTCTTTATCCCTTTACACTTGTGTGTGTGTATAAGGTAGTAGTTGTGGAATTGTTAGGTTAGATTACTTGTTGGTTATTACTGCATTGTCGGAACTAGAAGCACAAGCATTTCGCTACACTCGCATTAACATCTGCTAACCATGTGTATGTGACTAATAAAATTTGATTTGATTTGATTTGATTTGATACATAGCTAGCTAGGCTAGGTGCTATGCTAAGCAGCTCCTCAGGCCCTTTATAGCCAGCTAGTAGCTAGGCTAGGTGCTATGCTAAGCAGCTCCTCAGGCCCTTGATAGCCAGCTAGTAGCTAGGCTAGGTGCTATGCTAAGCAGCTCCTCAGGCCCTTGATAGCCAGCTAATAGCTAGGCTAGGTGCTATGCTAAGCAGCTCCTCAGGCCCTTGATAGCCAGCTAGTAGCTAGGCTAGGTGCTATGCTAAGCAGCTCCTCAGGCCCTTGATAGCCAGCTAGTAGCTAGGCTAGGTGCTATGCTAAGCAGCTCCTCAGAACCTTGGTAGGCAGGATCCCTAGACAGATAGTAGCAGTCCCAGCAACAGATGCCAACCACGTTGCGGGATCCAAACTCAAATGGTAGGTAGTAACCAAAAATGTTCCGCATTCCGCGTTCAACAGGATAGTAGGGAAACACAGGAGAGACCTGCTTGTCGGAGAGGTAACTTCTTATGGCTGGGGGGAAGTATTGAGTAGCTTGGATGAATAAGGTGCCCAGAGTAAATTGCCTGCTACTCAGACCCAGAAGCTAAGATATGCATATTATTAGTAGATTTGGATAGAAAACACTCTGGCGTTTCTAAAACTGTTTGAATGATGTCTGTGAGTATAACAGAACTCATATGGCAGGCAAGAACCTGAGAAGAAATCCAACCAGGAAGTGGGAAATCTGAGGTTTGTAGGTTTGCCTATCCAATATACAGTGTCTATGGGGTCGTATTGCACTTCCTAAGGCTTCCACTAGATGTCACCAGTCTTTAGAACCTTGTTTGATGCTTCTACTGAGTCAGGGGTCTGGCAGAGTGCCACGAGCTCACTCAGGCGCACCCCCGTGAGAGTTAGCTGCGTTCCTTTTCATTTCTAAAGACAAAGGAATCCTCCGGTTGAAACATTATTGAAGATTTATGTTAAAAACATCCTAAAGATTGATTCTATACATCGTTTGACATGTTTCTACGAACTGTAATGGAATTTTTTGACTTTTCGTCTGGCCTGCGCGTCATTAATTTGGATTTTGGAACTAAACGTGTGAACAAAAAGGAGGTATTTGGACATAAATTATGGACTTTATCGAACAAAACAAGAATGTATTGTGGAACTGGGATTCCTGGGAGTGCATTCTGATGAAGATCATCAAAGGTAAGTGAATATTTATAATGCTATTTCTGACTTCTGTTGACTCCACAACATGATGGGTACCTGTATGGCTTGTTTTTGTGTCTGAGCGCCGTACTCAGATTATTGCATGGGGTGCTTTTTCCGTAAAGTTCTTTTGAAATCGGACACAGCGGTTGCATTAGGTAGAAGTTTATCTAAAGTTCCATGTCAAACACTTGTATCTTTTATCAATGTTTATTATGAGTATTTCTGTAAATTGATGTGGCTCTCTGCAAAATCACCGGATGTTTTGGAGGCAAAACATTACTGAACATAACGCGGCAATGTAAACTGAGATTTTTGGATATAAATATGAACTTTATCGTACAAAACATACATGTATTGTGTAACATGATGTCCTATGAGTGTCATCTGATGAAGATCATCAAAGGTTAGTGATTAGTTTTATCTCTATTTCTGCTTTTTGTGACTCCTCTCTTTGGCTGGGAAAATGGCTGTGTTTTTCTGTGACTAGGTACTGACTTAACATAATCAGATGGTGTGCTTTCGTCCTAAAGCCTTTTTGAAATCGGACACTGTGGTGGGATTAACAACAAGTTTATCTTTAAAATTGTGTAAAATAATGGTGTAAAATACTTGTGTGTTTGAGTAATTTTAATTATGAGATTTCTGTTGTTTGAATTTGGCGCCCTGCACTTTCACTGGCTGTTGTCAAGTCGATCCCGTTAACGGGATCTCAGCCGTAAGAAGTTTTAAGGTAGAACCAGTATAAAACAGGAGAGAGCTGCTCGTCAGAGAGGTACGGTAGAACCAGTATAAAACAGGAGAGAGCTGCTCGTCAGAGAGGTACGGTAGAACCAGTATAAAACAGGAGAGAGCTGCTCGTCAGAGAGGTAAGGTAGAACCAGTATCAAACAGGAGAGAGCTGCTCGTCAGAGAGGTACGGTAGAACCAGTATAAAACAGGAGAGCTCGTCAGAGAGGTAAGGTAGAACCAGTATAAAACAGGAGAGAGCTGCTCGTCAGAGAGGTAAGGTAGAACCAGTATAAAACAGGAGAGAGCTGCTCCTCAGAGAGGTAAGGTAGAACCAGTATAAAACAGGAGAGAGCTGCTCGTCAGAGAGGTAAGGTAGAACCAGTATAAAACAGGAGAGAGCTGCTCGTCAGAGAGGTAAGGTAGAACCAGTATAAAACAGGAGAGAGCTGCTCGTCAGAGAGGTACGGTAGAACCAGTATCAAACAGGAGAGAGCTGCTCGTCAGAGAGGTAAGGTAGAACCAGTATAAAACAGGAGAGAGCTGCTCGTCAGAGAGGTAAGGTAGAACCAGTATAAAACAGGAGAGAGCTGCTCCTCAGAGAGGTAAGGTAGAACCAGTATAAAACAGGAGAGAGCTGCTCGTCAGAGAGGTAAGGTAGAACCAGTATAAAACAGGAGAGAGCTGCTCCTCAGAGAGGTAAGGTAGAACCAGTATAAAACAGGAGAGAGCTGCTCGTCAGAGAGGTACGGTAGAACCAGTATAAAACAGGAGAGAGCTGCTCGTCAGAGAGGTAAGGTAGAACCAGTATAAAACAGGAGAGAGCTGGTCCTCAGAGAGGTAAGGTAGAACCAGTATAAAACAGGAGAGAGCTGCTCGTCAGAGAGGTACGGTAGAACCAGTATAAAACAGGAGAGAGCTGCTCGTCAGAGAGGTAAGGTAGAACCAGTATAAAACAGGAGAGAGCTGCTCGTCAGAGAGGTAAGGTAGAACCAGTATCAAACAGGAGAGAGCTGCTCCTCAGAGAGGTAAGGTAGAACCAGTATAAAACAGGAGAGAGCTGCTCGTCAGAGAGGTACGGTAGAACCAGTATCAAACAGGAGAGAGCTGCTCGTCAGAGAGGTAAGGTAGAACCAGTATAAAACAGGAGAGAGCTGCTCGTCAGAGAGGTACGGTAGAACCAGTATAAAACAGGAGAGAGCTGCTCGTCAGAGAGGTAAGGTAGAACCAGTATAAAACAGGAGAGAGCTGCTCGTCAGAGAGGTAAGGTAGAACCAGTATAAAACAGGAGAGAGAGCTGCTCGTCAGAGAGGTACGGTAGAACCAGTATAAAACAGTAGAGAGCTGCTCGTCAGAGAGGTAAGGTAGAACCAGTATAAAACAGGAGAGAGCTGCTCGTCAGAGAGGTAAGGTAGAACCAGTATAAAACAGGAGAGAGCTGCTCGTCAGAGAGGTAAGGTAGAACCAGTATAAAACAGGAGAGAGCTGCTCGTCAGAGAGATACGGTAGAACCAGTATAAAACAGGAGAGAGCTGCTCGTCAGAGAGGTAAGGTAGAACCAGTATAAAACAGGAGAGAGCTGCTCCTCAGAGAGGTACGGTAGAACCAGTATAAAACAAGAGAGAGCTGCTCGTCAGAGAGGTACGGTAGAACCAGTATAAAAC
The DNA here is from genome assembly GCF_045679555.1 of Salvelinus alpinus. Lineage (NCBI taxonomy): Eukaryota > Metazoa > Chordata > Actinopteri > Salmoniformes > Salmonidae > Salvelinus > Salvelinus alpinus. Next base: position 42,616,769 of record NC_092113.1, on the reverse strand, counting down.
AGGAAAGAGCTGCTCGTCAGAGAGGTAAGGTAGAACCAGTATAAAACAGGAGAGAGCTGCTCCTCAGAGAGGTACGGTAGAACCAGTATAAAACAAGAGAGAGCTGCTCGTCAGAGAGGTAAGGTAGAACCAGTATAAAACAGGAGAGAGCTGCTCGTCAGAGAGGTAAGGTAGAACCAGTATCAAACAGGAGAGAGCTGCTCGTCAGAGAGGTAAGGTAGAACCAGTATAAAACAGGAGAGAGCTGCTCCTCAGAGAGGTAAGGTAGAACCAGTATGAAACAGGAGAGAGCTGCTCGTCAGAGAGGTAAGGTAGAACCAGTATAAAGCAGGAGAGAGCTGCTCGTCAGAGAGGTAAGGTAGAACCAGTATAAAACAGGAGAGAGCTGCTCGTCAGAGAGGTAAGGTAGAACCAGTATAAAACAGGAGAGAGCTGCTCGTCAGAGAGGTAAGGTAGAACCAGTATAAAACAGGAGAGAGCTGCTCGTCAGAGAGGTAAGGTAGAACCAGTATAAAACAGGAGAGAGCTGCTCGTCAGAGAGGTACGGTAGAACCAGTATAAAACAGGAGAGAGCTGCTCGTCAGAGAGGTACGGTAGAACCAGTATCAAACAGGAGAGAGCTGCTCGTCAGAGAGGTAAGGTAGAACCAGTATAAAACAGGAGAGAGCTGCTCCTCAGAGAGGTAAGGTAGAACCAGTATAAAACAGGAGAGAGCTGCTCGTCAGAGAGGTAAGGTAGAACCAGTATAAAACAGGAGAGAGCTGCTCCTCAGAGAGGTAAGGTAGAACCAGTATAAAACAGGAGAGAGCTGCTCGTCAGAGAGGTACGGTAGAACCAGTATAAAACAGGAGAGAGCTGCTCGTCAGAGAGGTAAGGTAGAACCAGTATAAAACAAGAGAGAGCTGCTCGTCAGAGAGGTACGGTAGAACCAGTATAAAACAGGAGAGAGCTGCTCGTCAGAGAGGTAAGGTAGAACCAGTATAAAACAGGAGAGAGCTGCTCCTCAGAGAGGTAAGGTAGAACCAGTATAAAACAGGAGAGAGCTGCTCGTCAGAGAGGTACGGTAGAACCAGTATAAAACAGGAGAGAGCTGCTCGTCAGAGAGGTAAGGTAGAACCAGTATAAAACAGGAGAGAGCTGCTCGTCAGAGAGGTAAGGTAGAACCAGTATCAAACAGGAGAGAGCTGCTCCTCAGAGAGGTAAGGTAGAACCAGTATAAAACAGGAGAGAGCTGCTCGTCAGAGAGGTACGGTAGAACCAGTATCAAACAGGAGAGAGCTACTCGTCAGAGAGGTAAGGTAGAACCAGTATAAAACAGGAGAGAGCTGCTCGTCAGAGAGGTACGGTAGAACCAGTATAAAACAGGAGAGAGCTGCTCGTCAGAGAGGTAAGGTAGAACCAGTATAAAACAGGAGAGAGCTGCTCGTCAGAGAGGTAAGGTAGAACCAGTATAAAACAGGAGAGAGCTGCTCGTCAGAGAGGTAAGGTAGAACCAGTATAAAACAGGAGAGAGCTGCTCGTCAGAGAGGTACGGTAGAACCAGTATAAAACAGGAGAGAGCTGCTCGTCAGAGAGGTAAGGTAGAACCAGTATAAAACAGGAGAGAGCTGCTCCTCAGAGAGGTACGGTAGAACCAGTATAAAACAAGAGAGAGCTGCTCGTCAGAGAGGTAAGGTAGAACCAGTATAAAACAGGAGAGAGCTGCTCGTCAGAGAGGTAAGGTAGAACCAGTATCAAACAGGAGAGAGCTGCTCGTCAGAGAGGTAAGGTAGAACCAGTATAAAACAGGAGAGAGCTGCTCCTCAGAGAGGTAAGGTAGAACCAGTATAAAACAGGAGAGAGCTGCTCCTCAGAGAGGTAAGGTAGAACCAGTATAAAACAGGAGAGAGCTGCTCGTCAGAGAGGTACGGTAGAACCAGTATCAAACAGGAGAGAGCTGCTCGTCAGAGAGGTAAGGTAGAACCAGTATAAAACAGGAGAGAGCTGCTCGTCAGAGAGGTACGGTAGAACCAGTATAAAACAGGAGAGAGCTGCTCGTCAGAGAGGTAAGGTAGAACCAGTATAAAACAGGAGAGAGCTGCTCGTCAGAGAGGTACGGTAGAACCAGTATCAAACAGGAGAGAGCTGCTCGTCAGAGAGGTAAGGTAGAACCAGTATAAAACAGGAGAGAGCTGCTCGTCAGAGAGGTACGGTAGAACCAGTATAAAACAGGAGAGAGCTGCTCGTCAGAGAGGTAAGGTAGAACCAGTATAAAACAGGAGAGAGCTGCTCGTCAGAGAGGTAAGGTAGAACCAGTATAAAACAGGAGAGAGCTGCTCGTCAGAGAGGTAAGGTAGAACCAGTATAAAACAGGAGAGAGCTGCTCGTCAGAGAGATACGGTAGAACCAGTATAAAACAGGAGAGAGCTGCTCGTCAGAGAGGTAAGGTAGAACCAGTATAAAACAGGAGAGAGCTGCTCCTCAGAGAGGTACGGTAGAACCAGTATAAAACAAGAGAGAGCTGCTCGTCAGAGAGGTACGGTAGAACCAGTATAAAACAGGAAAGAGCTGCTCGTCAGAGAGGTAAGGTAGAACCAGTATAAAACAGGAGAGAGCTGCTCCTCAGAGAGGTACGGTAGAACCAGTATAAAACAAGAGAGAGCTGCTCGTCAGAGAGGTAAGGTAGAACCAGTATAAAACAGGAGAGAGCTGCTCGTCAGAGAGGTAAGGTAGAACCAGTATCAAACAGGAGAGAGCTGCTCGTCAGAGAGGTAAGGTAGAACCAGTATAAAACAGGAGAGAGCTGCTCCTCAGAGAGGTAAGGTAGAACCAGTATGAAACAGGAGAGAGCTGCTCGTCAGAGAGGTAAGGTAGAACCAGTATAAAGCAGGAGAGAGCTGCTCGTCAGAGAGGTAAGGTAGAACCAGTATAAAACAGGAGAGAGCTGCTCCTCAGAGAGGTAAGGTAGAACCAGTATAAAACAGGAGAGAGCTGCTCGTCAGAGAGGTAAGGTAGAACCAGTATAAAACAGGAGAGAGCTGCTCGTCAGAGAGGTAAGGTAGAACCAGTATAAAACAGGAGAGAGCTGCTCGTCAGAGAGGTAAGGTAGAACCAGTATAAAACAGGAGAGAGCTGCTCGTCAGAGAGGTAAGGTAGAACCAGTATAAAACAGGAGAGAGCTGCTCGTCAGAGAGGTACGGTAGAACCAGTATAAAACAGGAGAGAGCTGCTCGTCAGAGAGGTAAGGTAGAACCAGTATAAAACAGGAGAGAGCTGCTCCTCAGAGAGGTACGGTAGAACCAGTATAAACAGGAGAGAGCTGCTCGTCAGAGAGGTAAGGTAGAACCAGTTTAAAACAGGAGAGAGCTGCTCGTCAGAGAGGTAAGGTAGAACCAGTATAAAACAGGAGAGAGCTGCTCGTCAGAGAGGTAAGGTAGAACCAGTATAAAACAGGAGAGAGCTGCTCGTCAGAGAGGTAAGGTAGAACCAGTATCAAACAGGAGAGAGCTGCTCGTCAGAGAGGTAAGGTAGAACCAGTATAAAACAGGAGAGAGCTGCTCCTCAGAGAGGTAAGGTAGAACCAGTATAAAACAGGAGAGAGCTGCTCGTCAGAGAGGTAAGGTAGAACCAGTATAAAACAGGAGAGAGCTGCTCGTCAGAGAGGTACGGTAGAACCAGTATAAAACAGGAGAGAGCTGCTCGTCAGAGAGGTAAGGTAGAACCAGTATAAAACAGGAGAGAGCTGCTCGTCAGAGAGGTAAGGTAGAACCAGTATAAAACAGGAGAGAGCTGCTCGTCAGAGAGGTAAGGTAGAACCAGTATAAAACAGGAGAGAGCTGCTCGTCAGAGAGATACGGTAGAACCAGTATAAAACAGGAGAGAGCTGCTCGTCAGAGAGGTAAGGTAGAACCAGTATAAAACAGGAGAGAGCTGCTCCTCAGAGAGGTACGGTAGAACCAGTATAAAACAAGAGAGAGCTGCTCGTCAGAGAGGTACGGTAGAACCAGTATAAAACAGGAGAGAGCTGCTCGTCAGAGAGGTACGGTAGAACCAGTATAAAACAGGAGAGAGCTGCTCGTCAGAGAGGTAAGGTAGAACCAGTATAAAACAGGAGAGAGCTGCTCCTCAGAGAGGTACGGTAGAACCAGTATAAAACAAGAGAGAGCTGCTCGTCAGAGAGGTAAGGTAGAACCAGTATAAAACAGGAGAGAGCTGCTCGTCAGAGAGGTAAGGTAGAACCAGTATCAAACAGGAGAGAGCTGCTCGTCAGAGAGGTAAGGTAGAACCAGTATAAAACAGGAGAGAGCTGCTCCTCAGAGAGGTAAGGTAGAACCAGTATGAAACAGGAGAGAGCTGCTCGTCAGAGAGGTAAGGTAGAACCAGTATAAAGCAGGAGAGAGCTGCTCGTCAGAGAGGTAAGGTAGAACCAGTATAAAACAGGAGAGAGCTGCTCGTCAGAGAGGTAAGGTAGAACCAGTATAAAACAGGAGAGAGCTGCTCGTCAGAGAGGTAAGGTAGAACCAGTATAAAACAGGAGAGAGCTGCTCGTCAGAGAGGTACGGTAGAACCAGTATAAAACAGGAGAGAGCTGCTCGTCAGAGAGGTAAGGTAGAACCAGTATAAAACAGGAGAGAGCTGCTCCTCAGAGAGGTACGGTAGAACCAGTATAAACAGGAGAGAGCTGCTCGTCAGAGAGGTAAGGTAGAACCAGTTTAAAACAGGAGAGAGCTGCTCGTCAGAGAGGTAAGGTAGAACCAGTATAAAACAGGAGAGAGCTGCTCGTCAGAGAGGTAAGGTAGAACCAGTATAAAACAGGAGAGAGCTGCTCCTCAGAGAGGTACGGTAGAACCAGTATAAAACAGGAGAGAGCTGCTCGTCAGAGAGGTAAGGTAGAACCAGTATAAAACAGGAGAGAGCTGCTCGTCAGAGAGGTAAGGTAGAACCAGTATAAAACAGGAGAGAGCTGCTCGTCAGAGAGGTAAGGTAGAACCAGTATAAAACAGGAGAGAGCTGCTCCTCAGAGAGGTAAGGTAGAACCAGTATAAAACAGGAGAGAGCTGCTCCTCAGAGAGGTAAGGTAGAACCAGTATAAAACAGGAGAGAGCTGCTCCTCAGAGAGGTAAGGTAGAACCAGTATAAAACAGGAGAGAGCTGCTCGTCAGAGAGGTAAGGTAGAACCAGTATAAAACAGGAGAGAGCTGCTCGTCAGAGAGGTACGGTAGAACCAGTATAAAACAGGAGAGAGCTGCTCGTCAGAGAGGTACGGTAGAACCAGTATAAAACAGGAGAGAGCTGCTCGTCAGAGAGGTACGGTAGAACCAGTATAAAACAGGAGAGAGCTGCTCGTCAGAGAGGTAAGGTAGAACCAGTATAAAACAGGAGAGAGCTGCTCCTCAGAGAGGTACGGTAGAACCGGTACAGGGACGGTTCTGAAGGAGAGAAATAAGAAAAGAGAAAGTATGGAGGAGTGCAGGTCAGGTAACGCAGAGTATAGGTGCTGAAGAAGATAACAGATAGAAGGGAAGGGACAGAAAACATGGATGGAGGAGTGCAGCTAAATGCTGACTGCGTAACCATGGATAATGAAGGATGACCCTCCAGTGCCCTCGCGTCTGATTGGTCATCACAGTGTCATCACAGTGTCATATACTGCTATACGGAACCTCAAGATACATAGACCAGTCATCCAGATTCATTAGTAAATACCTCTGATATCGTTGACAAATCGTCTGTTGAAGTCCAGGAAAACGGGAGCTTAAGGAAAACACTCGATTGCAAATGATGCATAATTTGTCTACCAATCTGCAATAGGGACTGACTGTAGGTAACACCATATGGTAGACCTACAGTAAGTGTCCATAGTTACGGCTCAGGTACTACCCATTGGTTGGTATGGTGATAAACTCCAAGGTAACAATATATTCCAAACGATGTGTCATTGTGTACAATTCCCCCCAAAATTATTGTAAGGCCCCAAAAATAGATTCATCAATTATGGTTAAATGGTTTAATGGTTTAATGGTTAAAAACATTGACTGTGTCAGGTTCAAACACCAGCAGAATCATACTATACACATTTTGTGTCACGGTTTTCTTCCATAGGTGAAGGAGAGGACCAAAATGCAGCGCGGCTAGTGTTCAACATGTTTAATTAGACGAATAAACGGTAACACTAATACAAGTAACAAAATAACAAATGTGAAAACCGAGACAGCCCTATCTGGTGCAGACAAAACACAGAGACAGGAAACAATCACCCACAAAATCCCAACACAAAACAAGCCTCCTATATATGATTCTCAATCAGGGACAACGATTGACAGCTGCCTCTGATTGAGAACCATATTAGGCTGGACATAGAAACAGACAAACTAGACACACAACATAGAATTCCCACCCAGCTCACGTCTTGACCAACACTAAACAAGCAAAACACATAAGAACTCTGGTCAGGACGTTACATTTTGAGGATAACTAATGCAGGGTAGATTACCTATGAATAATGATTACTCACTACAGTCACTTCTCTCCTCTGATATAACCTTACAGAATCAACAATTTCACTGTTGCAATGTTGGGTACAAATTAACTAGGAGATCACACCTTCCAAATGACTTTTACATCTCCCCCTCTCTCTCTCTTTGTCCTCCCTCTCTCTGTCTCGTTCTCTCTCTCTCTCTCTCTCTCTCCTCTTTCTTTTCTCTCTTCTCTCTCTTCTCTCTCTTCTCTCTCTCTCTCTCTCTCTCTCTCTCTCTCTCTCTCTCTCTCTCTCTCTCTCTCTCTCTCTCTCTCTCTTCTCGTTGTCCTCTCTCTCTCTCTCTCTTTGTCCTCTCTCTCTCTCTCTCTCTCTTTGTCATCTCTCTCTCTCTCTCTCTCTCTCTTTGTCTCTCTCTCTCTCTCTCTCTCTCTCTCTCTCTCTCTCTCTCTCTCTCTCTCTCTCTCTCTCTCTCTCTTTGTCCTCTCTCACGCTCTCCCTCTTTCTCTCCCTCTCTCTCTCTCTCTCTCTCTCTCTCTCTCTCTCTCTCTCGCTCTCTCGTTCTCTCTCGCTCTCTCTCTCTGTCTCTTTCTCTCACTCTATCACTCATTGACTCACTCAGACACACACACAAAGACACACACACAGACACAAACAAACACACACACACACACACACACACACACACACACACACACACACACACACACACACACACACACACACACACACACACACACACACACACACACACACACACACACACACACACACACACACACACACAAACACAAACACACACACACTCTCTCTCCTGCACACAAATGCGCTTGGACACACATACATACAGTGCATGCATAGAGCACATTTGCAGATATTTGTAAGAAAAAGTGATAGCTGAGCCTGTTCCAGACATTTAGCATGTAGCTTAATGCTCATACATCTATACTGCTATACTAATCTATACTACGACACTGATACACTGGTATACTGCTATACTAGTCTATACTACCATACCACCATACGATATACTGCTATACTACCATACAATATACCGATATACTAATATATACTACCATACTACCATACGATATACTGCTATACTACTATACAATATACTGCTATACTAATCTATACTACTCTACTGATATACTGATATAATGCTATACGAATCTATACTACTACACTGGTACACTGATATACTGCTATACTAATCTATACTACTACACTGATACTGAAATACTGATATACTGCTATACCGATATACTGATATATTGCTATACTAATCTATACTACTACACTGGTACACAGATATACTACTATACTAAGTTATACTACTGTACTGATATACTGATATACTGCTAAACTAAGCTATACTACTACACTGATACACTACTATACTAATCTATACTACTATACTGATATACTGCTAAACTAAGCTATACTACTACACTGATACACTGATATGCTGATATACTGCTAAACTAATCTATACTGCTCTACTGATATACTGATATACTAATCTATACTACTACACTGATATACTGATATACTGCTCTACTGATATACTAATCTATACTGATATACTGCTATACTAATCTATACTGATATACTGATATACTGATATACTAATCTATACTACTATACTGATATACTGATCTACTGCTATACTACTATACCGATATACTGATATACTAATCTATACTACTCTACTGATATACTGATATACTGATATACTAATCTACACTACTATACCGATATACTGATCTACTGCTATACTAATCTATACTACCATACCGATATACTGATATACTGCTATACTAATATATAATACTATATCGATATACTGATATACTGCTAAACTAATCTATACTGATATACTGATATATACTGTCATACCGATATACTGATATACTGCTATACTGATCTATACTACTGTACTGATATATTGCTATAATAATCTATACTACTACACGGAAATACTGATATACTGCTAAACCAATCTATACTGATATACTGATATATACTGTCATAATCTATACTACTATGCCGATATACTGATATACTACTATAATAATACTACTATATAATCTATACTACTATACTGATCTATACTACAATACTGATATACTGATCTATACTACTATGCAGGTATACTGATATACTGCTGTACTGACCTATACTGCTCTACTACTACACTGTTATACTGCTATACCGATCTACACTACTGTACTGATATACGGATATGATGCTATACTAATCAATACTACTAAACTGATATACTGCTATACTGATCTATACTACAATACCGGTATACTGTTATACTACTATACTTATCTAAACAACTACACTGTAAAACAGATCTATACTCCAATACCGCTATACTGATCTATACTAATATACTACTACACCGGTATGTTGTTATACCAATCTATACCGCTATACTTCTATATCGCTACACTACTGTACCGCTATACAATGATGCACTAATATGCTGCTATACTACTATACCACTATACCAATGTAGTGGTATAGTTCTATACTGCTAAACTGATGTATACAATTATACTACTATACAGATCTATGCCACCATACGGATCTATACTACTATACCGATATACTAATCTATACCACTATACTGATATAATGATATACTGACATATCCTGCTATACTGCTATACTAATCAATACTACTATACTGATATACCACGACACTAATCTATAATGTTATACCGATATACTAATATAAACTAGTATGCTGGTATACGGCTACACTAATCTATACTACTATACTGTTATCCTGCTATACCGCTATACTGAGTTGTACTACTACACAGCTATACTACTATACTACTATACGGATCTATACAGATATATTAATCAATACTACTATACTGCTATACTGATATATACTACTGTACTGTTATACTGTTAAACTCTTTTACCGATCTATACTGCTATACTGCTACATTGTTATAGCGATATATGCCACTACACTACTATACTGTGATACTGATCTATACTACCATACTACTATACTAATACACTGTTATACTGTCAAACCCATCTATACCACTATACTACTACACTGTTCAACTGTTATAAAAAATCTATACTACTATGCTGCTATATCGCTATAATACTATACCACTATACAACGATACCACTATAACACTATACTAATATGCTGCTATACTACTATACTACTGTACTGTTATACTGCTATATTACTATACCGCTATAATGATATAATGTTATACTGAACTATGCTGCTATACTGCTATACTGCGATACTACTATACTACAACACTACTGTACAGCATACTACTATCCCGCTATACTGCTATGCTGCACTATAATACTGCACTAATATGCTACTATACTGCCATACTGCTGTACGGATATACCGCTTTACTGATATACTACTATACCGCTATACTGCTATTCTGCTACACTACTGTGCCGATATACTATTATTCTGCTATACTGATATACTACTATACAACTATACTACTGTGCTGATAAACTGCACTCTTATACTGAACTATGCTGATATTCTGCTATACTGAACTATGCTGATATACTGCTATACTGAACTATGCTGATATACTGCTATACTGAACTATGCTGATATTCTGCTATACTGAACTATTCTGATATACTGCTATACTGAACTATGCTGATATACTGCTATACTGAACTATGCTGATATACTGCTATACTGAACTATGCTGATATGCTGCTATAATGTTGTACTGCTGTACTGCGATACTACTATACCACTACACTACACACTACTATACTGCTATACTACACTGCTGCTACACTGTTATACCGTACTATACCGCTATACTGCACTATACTGCTATACCACTATTATACTATACCACTACGCCGATATACTACTATACTACTATACTATTATGCTGATGTACTACTATACTGCTATCTGCTTTACTAATATGCCGATATGCTACTATACTACTATACCGCTGTACTGCTAGACTACTATACTACTATGCCACTATACTACTATACTACTATGCTGATATAGTACTATACTGCTATCTGCTTTACTACTATGCTGATATGCTACTATACTGCCATAATACTATGCTGCACTATACTGCTATACGGAACGATGTTGCTATACTGATATAATGCTGTGCTGCTATACTCTGATACCACCATACGACTATACCACATACTACTATGCTGCTATACTTCAATACTACTATCCTGCTATACTACTATACTGCTATACTACTATACCACTATACTACTATACCACTATACCGCTATACTTCAATACTGCTATCCAGCTATACTACTATACTGCATACTGCTATACCACTATACTACTATACCACCATACTGCTATACCGCACTACTACTATACTGCTATACCACTACTTCTATACAACTACACTACTATACTACAACACCACATCACTACTATACTGCTATACTACTATACTACTGCGCTACTATACTGCTATAATGCTGTGCTGCTATAATGTGATACCACCATACGACTATACAGCATACTACTACACCACTATACTGCTATACCGCTACGCTACTATACCACTATACTACCATACTGCTATACCGCTATGCTACTATACTACTATACCGCTATGCTGATGTACTACTATACTACTATGCCGATGTACCACTATACTACTATGCATACTATACTGCTATACTACTGTACTGCTGTGCTGCCATACTGTTATACTGCTATGTTGCTATACTACTATACCGCTATACTACTATACCGCTATACTACTATACCGCTATACTACTATACCGCTATACTACTATACCGCTATACTACTATACCGCTATACTACTATACAACTATACTACTACACTACTATACTACTATACTGCCATACCGATATACCGCTGTGCTACTATACTACTATGCCGATATACCGCTATACTACCCAACTACTATGCTGCTATATTGCTATACTACTATATTGCTATACCACTATATTGCTATACTACTATATTGCTATACTACTATACTACTATTCTACTATAACGCTATACTGATGTACTACTATACTACTATTCTACTATACCGCTATACTGATGTACTACTATGCCGATGTACCACTATACTACTATACTACCATACTGCTATACCGCTATGCTACTATACTACTATACTACTATACTGCTATACCGCTATACTGCTGTACTACTATACTACTATGCCGATGTACCACTATACTACTATGCATACTATACTGCTATACTACTGTACTGCTGTGCTGCCATACTGTTATACTACTATACCGCTATACTACTATACTACTATACCGCTATACTACTATACTACTATACCGCTATACTACTATACTACTATACTACTATACTACCATACTGCTATACCGCTGTGCTACTATACTACTATGGCGATATACCACATTACTACTATACCGATATACCGCTGTGCTACTATACTACTATGCTGATATACTACCATGCTGCTATATTGCTATACTACTATATTTCTAAACTACTATATTGCTATACTACTATATTGCTATACTACTATATTGCTATACTGCCATGCTGCTATATTGCTATACTACTATATTGCTATACTACTATATTGCTATACTACTATATTGCTATACTACTATATTGCTATACTGCCATGCTGCTATATTGCTATACTACTATATTGTTATACTATATTGCTATACTACTATATTGCTATACTACTATATTGCTATACTACTATATTGCTATACTGCCATGCTGCTATACTGCTATATTGCTATACTACTATATTGTTATACTATATTGCTATACTACTATATTGCTATACTACTATATTGCTATACTACTATATTGCTATACTACTAAATTGCTATACTGCTATATTGCTATACTACTATATTGCTATACTACTATATTGCTATACTACTATATTGCTATGTCACTATACTGTCATACTATTATTCCACTATGCTGCTATACTGCACCATACTACTATACCGATATGTTACTATACTACTATACTACTATGCTGCTATACTGCTATACTGCTATACTGCTATGCCGATATGCTGCTATACTACTATGTTACTATACTACTATGCTACTATGCTACATACCACTATACTACTATGCTGCTATACTACTATGCTGCTATACTACTATACTGCTATACTACTATGCTGCTATACTATACTATACTACTATAGGCCTGCTGCAGTTCATCCACGATCAAAGGCCTTTGGACAAAATAGACAAACAATAGTACTATGCCCACATATGCTGCTGCTGCAGGCAATTGCAACGCGGAGTTATGTTGAAAGGGGTATCAATAATTGTTAATAACTGCTTGGTAATCCCTGGCCAGATGTGTTGAAGGCACCAGACGGTTCAATTGGATAGCCTGCTGAGGAGCTAGTGGCATAGGGGAGAGTTTATCAGCAGAGAGCATAAGGGACCCATTGTACATCTATAAGGGTAAAGGCACTAGTCAACGGCAAGGTCTGATCGGCGGAGCATATGCAGCGTATTGGAGCACAATAGCCGATGACATAAATGAACCGCATATTAGTCTAACCTCCTTGCTCGCTTCGTTATGACAGCATGTTCTGAATACAGCGTATTGTTGAATACATGGTGAAAAATTGGAACTCAGCACATTGGCAATTAGACAAAACAGCCTTAAAACAAAAAACGTTGCAAAAAAATGCTAATTTGCTTCAACGGCATACCTTCATAATTCCAGCCTTGTTCCGCCGCGATGTTTTTCCTCGTAGCAGCTAACGCCAGCAATATAATGAATATATATAGTCCAGTCTTATTTATTAGTCCCTTGGTGTACCGCGTACTGCTGCCTGACTAGTCACCGCAGGCTGTGCTCTATGACATTAGATAGGTAAAATCCATTGCACTGCGCAGGCAGATAGACAATGAATATAGCTGGTTAAGATTTGAAAGAAAAGAGTGGGTCCGCGCCGCGGTAGGGGCGGCGGTGAAAACGTCTCTACGGCTGCGGCTGACTTTCCGACGCGGTAGCCATGCCCGCGGGCGATATTAGGCTAATGGCACCAGTAGAACACACATCAGAATTACAGCGCATTCACTCGTTTTACTCCCTCTGTCCCCATAGGCGAAGGCAATACGGAGACGGTGATAAGAGGAACGAACGGGGAGTGGAGAGAGAGAGAGAGAGAGAGAGAGAGAGAGAGAGAGAGAGCAGATCGAGCAAGTAGGGGAGGGAACATAGAGTGAAAAGAAAGAGAAGGGTCCCTTCAATCGGTGAGGATTGGATAGTGTGCTATGCTATGGCGACCTGTATCGGTGTGTTCTGATCATTGTATATCTAGAAATGCAGTACCTTACTGTGTTCATCTCATTATGAATGACACTAGTGTTTTTCGAAATGACAGGGAAGGCAGGTGCTATAGAGGTTTTCTACTGCAAAAGGTAAAACCCACATCTCTCTGATCAGGTCATGATAACTCTGGTCTGTCATGTGGTTGTATCTATAGTAGCCTGTACTCCTGAATGAGTTGAGGAAACTCTGGAAGTAGACTTTAAAACTCTTCTTACAATCTATCTTGGGTAGTCTCATAACGTCCCCTATCTTGGGTAGTCTCATAACGTCCCCTATCTTGGGTAGTCTCATAGTGTCCCCTA
>NC_092113.1:42587638-42597638 GCF_045679555.1 Salvelinus alpinus | reverse complement strand
GTCCTTTATTATAGAGCTGTAGGAGTCCTTTATTATAGAGCTGCACTAGTCCTTTATTATAGAGCTGTACTAGTCCTTTATTATAGAGCTGTACTAGTCCTTTATTATAGATGATTAGTAGTCCTTTATTATAGAGCTGTAGGAGTCCTTTATTATAGAGCTGTAGTAGTCCTGTATTATAGAGCTGCAGTAGTCCTTTATTATAGAGCTGTAGGAGTCCTTTATTATAGAGCTGTAGTAGTCCTTTATTATAGAGCTGTAGGAGTCCTTTATTATAGAGCTGTAGGAGTCCTTTATTATAGAGCTGTAGGAGTCCTTTATTATAGAGCTGTAGGAGTCCTTTATTATACAGCTGTAGGAGTCCTTTATTATAGAGCTGTAGGAGTCCTTTATTATAGAGCTGTAGGAGTCCTTTATTATAGAGCTGCACTAGTCCTTTATTATAGAGCTGTACTAGTCCTTTATTATAGAGCTGTACTAGTCCTTTATTATAGAGCTGCACTAGTCCTTTATTATAGAGCTGTACTAGTCCTTTATTAGAGAGCTGTAGGAGTCCTTTATTATAGATGATTAGTAGTCCTTTATTATAGAGCTGTAGGAGTCCTTTATTATAGAGCTGTAGGAGTCCTTTATTATAGAGCTGTAGTAGTCCTTTATTATAGAGCTGTAGTAGTCCTTTATTATAGAGCTGTAGGAGTCCTTTATTATAGAGCTGCACTAGTCCTTTATTATAGAGCTGTACTAGTCCTTTATTATAGAGCTGTACTAGTCCTTTATTATAGAGCTGCACTAGTCCTTTATTATAGAGCTGTACTAGTCCTTTATTATAGAGCTGTAGGAGTCCTTTATTATAGAGCTGTAGTAGTCCTGTATTATAGAGCTGTAGTAGTCCTTTATTATAGAGCTGTAGTAGTCCTTTATTATAGAGCTGTAGTAGTCCTTTATTATAGAGCTGTAGTAGTCCTTTATTATAGAGCTGTAGGAGTCCTTTATTATAGAGCTGTAGGAGTCCTTTATTATAGAGCTGTAGGAGTCCTTTATTATAGAGCTGTAGGAGTCCTTTATTATAGAGCTGTACTAGTCCTGTATTATAGAGCTGTAGGAGTCCTTTATTATAGAGCTGTAGTAGTCCTTTATTATAGAGCTGTAGGAGTCCTTTATTATAGAGCTGTACTAGTCCTTTATTATAGAGCTGTAGGAGTCCTTTATTATAGAGCTGCACTAGTCCTTTATTATAGAGCTGTAGTAGTCCTTTATTATAGAGCTGTAGTCGTCCTTTATTATAGAGCTGCACTAGTCCTTTATTATAGAGCTGTAGTAGTCCTTTATTATAGAGCTGTAGTAGTCCTTATTATAGAGCTGTAGAAGTCCTTTATTGTAGAGCTGTAGGAGTCCTTTATTATAGAGCTGTAGTAGTCCTGTATTATAGAGCTGCACTAGTCCTTTATTATAGAGCTGCACTAGTCCTTTATTATAGAGCTGTAGTAGTCCTGTATTATAGAGCTGTAGTAGTCCTTATTATAGAGCTGTAGTAGTCCTTTATTATAGAGCTGCACTAGTCCTGTATTATAGAGATGTAGTAGTTCTTTATTATAGAGCTGTAGTAGTCCTGTATTATAGAGCTGTAGTAGTCCTGTATTATAGAGCTGTAGTAGTCCTGTATTATAGAGCTGTAGGAGTCCTTTATTATAGAGCTGTAGTAGTCCTGTATTATAGAGCTGTAGTAGTCCTGTATTTTAGAGCTGCACTAGTTCTTTATCATAGAGCTGTAGTAGTCCTTTATTATAGATCTGTAGGAGTCCTTTATTATAGAGCTGTAGGAGTCCTTTATTATAGAGCTGTACGAGTCCTTTATTATAGAGCTGTAGGAGTCCTTTATTATAGAGCTGTAGGAGTCCTTTATTATAGAGCTGTAGGAGTCCTTTATTATACAGCTGTAGGAGTCCTTTATTATAGAGCTGTAGGAGTCCTTTATTATACAGCTGTAGGAGTCCTTTATTATAGAGCTGTAGTAGTCCTTTATTATAGAGCTGTAGGAGTCCTTTATTATAGAGCTGTACTAGTCCTTTATTATAGAGCTGTAGGAGTCATTTATCATAGAGCTGTAGTAGTCCTATTATTATAGAGCTGTAGTAGTCCTTTATTTTAGAGCTCTAGGAGTCCTTTATTATAGAGCTGTAGGAGTCCTTTATTATAGAGCTGTAGGAGTCCTTTATTATAGAGCTGCACTAGTTCTTTATTATAGAGCTGTACTAGTCCTTTATTATAGAGCTGTACTAGTCCTTTATTATAGAGCTGTAGGAGTCCTTTATTATAGATGATTAGTAGTCCTTTATTATAGAGCTGTAGGAGTCCTTTATTATAGAGCTGTAGTAGTCCTGTATTATAGAGCTGTAGTAGTCCTTTATTATAGAGCTGTAGTAGCCCTTTATTATAGAGCTGTATTAGTCCTGTATTATAGAGCTGTAGTAGTCCTTTATTATAGAGCTGTAGTAGTCCTTATTATAGAGCTGTAGTAGTCCTTTTTTATAGAGCTGTAGTAGTCCTTTATTATAGAGCTGTAGTAGTCCTGTATTATAGAGCTGTAGTAGTCCTTATTATAGAGCTGTAGTAGTCTTTTATTATAGAGCTGTAGTAGTCCTTTATTATAGAGCTGAAGTAGTCCTGTATTATAGAGCTGCACTAGTCCTTTATTATAGAGCTGCACTAGTCCTTTATTATAGAGCTGTAGTAGTCCTGTATTATAGAGCTGTAGTAGTCCTTTATTATAGAGCTGTAGGAGTCCTTTATTATAGAGCTGTAGTAGTCCTGTATTATAGAGCTGTACGAGTCCTTTATTATAGAGCTGTAGGAGTCCTTTATTATAGAGCTGTAGGAGTCCTTTATTATAGAGCTGTAGGAGTCCTTTATTATACAGATGTAGGAGTCCTTTATTATAGAGCTGTAGGAGTCCTTTATTATACAGCTGTAGTAGTCCTTTATTATAGAGCTGTAGTAGTCCTGTATTATAGAGCTGCACTAGTCCTTTATTATAGAGCTGCACTAGTCCTTTATTATAGAGCTGTAGTAGTCCTTATTATAGAGCTGTAGTAGTCCTTTATTATAGAGCTGTAGTAGTCCTTTATTATAGAGCTGTAGTAGTCCTGTATTATAGAGCTGCACTAGTCCTTTATTATAGAGCTTTAGTAGTCCTGTATTATAGAGCTGTAGTAGTCCTGTATTATAGAGCTGTACTAGTCCTTTATTATATGGCTGTAGTAGTCCTGTATTATAGAGCTGTAGTAGTCCTTTATTATAGAGCTGTAGGAGTCCTTTATTATAGAGCTGTAGTAGTCCTTATTATAGAACTGTAGGAGTCCTGTATTATAGAGCTGTAGTAGTCCTTTATTATAGAGCTGTAGGAGTCCTTTATTATAGAGCTGTAGGAGTCCTTTATTATAGAGCTGTAGGAGTCCTTTATTATAGAGCTGCAGTAGTCCTTTATTATAGAGCTGCAGTAGTCCTTATTATAGAGCTGTAGTAGTCCTTATTATAGAGCTGCAGTAGTCCTTTATTATAGAGCTGCAGTAGTCCTGTATTATAGAGCTGTAGTAGTCCTTTATTATAGAGCTGTAGTAGTCCTGTATTATAGAGCTGTAGTAGTCCTGTATTATAGAGCTGTACTAGTCCTTTATTATAGAGCTGTAGTAGTCCTGTATTATAGAGCTGTAGTAGTCCTTTATTATAGAGCTGTAGGAGTCCTTTATTATAGAGCTGTAGTAGTCCTTATTATTATTATTATTAATACAGACATTTCTATTGACTTTAAGAAAGATGAGGAGTTCCATAAAGAGGAGTTCCATAAAGAGGAGTTCCATAATGAGGAGGAGTTCCATAAAGAGGAGTTCCATAAAGAGGAGTTCCATAATGAGGAGTTCCATAAAGAGGAGTTCCATAAAGAGGAGTTCCATAAAGAGGAGTTCCATAAAGAGGAGTTCCATAAAGAGGAGTTCCATAAAGAGGAGTTCCAGAAAGAGGAGTTCCAGAAAGAGGAGTTCCAGAAAGAGGTGTTCCATAAAGAGGTGTTCCATAAAGAGGAGTTCCATAATGAGGAGTTCCATAATGAGGAGTTCCATAAAGAGGAGTTCCATAAAGAGGAGTTCCATAAAGAGGAGTTCCATAAAGAGGATTTCCATAAAGAGGAGTTCCATAAAGAGGAGTTCCATAAAGAGGAGTTCCATAAAGAGGAGTTCCATAATGAGGAGTTCCATAAAGAGGAGTTCCATAAAGAGGAGGAGTTCCATAAAGAGGAGGAGTTCCATAAAGAGGAGTTCCATAAAGAGGAGTTCCATAAAGAGGAGTTCCATAAAGAGGAGTTCCATAAAGAGGAGTTCCATAAAGAGGAGTCCCATAAAGAGGGGTTCCATAATGAGTAGTTCCATAATGAGGAGTTCCATAAAGAGGAGTTCCATAAAGAGGAGTTCCATAAAGAGGTGTTCCATAAAGAGGAGTTCCATAATGAGGAGTTCCATAAAGAGGAGTTCCATAAAGAGGAGTTCCATAAAGAGGAGTTCCATAAAGAGGAGTTCCATAAAGAGGGGTTCCATAATGAGGAGTTCCAGAAAGAGGAGTTCCAGAAAGAGGAGTTCCATAAAGAGGAGTTCCATAATGAGGAGTTCCATAAAGAGGAGTTCCATAAAGAGGGGTTCCATAATGAGGAGTTCCAGAAAGAGGAGTTCCATAAAGAGGAGTTCCATAAAGAGGAGTTCCATAAAGAGGAGTTCCATAAAGAGGAGTTCCATAATGAGGAGTTCCATAAAGAGGAGTTCCATAAAGAGGAGTTCCATAAAGAGGAGTTCCATAATGAGGAGTTCCATAAAGAGGAGTTCCATAATGAGGAGTTCCATAATGAGGAGTTCCATAAAGAGGAGTTCCATAATGAGGAGTTCCATAAAGAGGAGTTCCATAAAGAGGAGTTCCATAAAGAGGAGTTCCATCATGTATCTTTATCTCTCAGAACACTGCAGTGACCAGGACTGTCAAACTGGGTTCTCGAGTTCTGGTTCTGAAAGGCTACTGTGTTTCTGGTCCTGTCATATAGCATCACACCTGAGTCAGCAATGATTGTCTTGTAGAGAAAACCTTGATTAGTGAAATGCTTGAATCAGATGTGCAGTGATAGATCAAAACCTGCAAATCCAATAGGTCTCAAGGACCTGGAGAACTGTGCAATAAAGTTTATAAAAGCAGTGTTTTTTTAAAGTCTATTTTTAGCAGCAAAGTCTATTTTGAAGTTTATTTTTAGCAGCGGAGAAACTGTTAGCCATAGGCTAAATCAAGTCCTTTCTCTGAACATATTATGCTGTGTTAAATTCCTTCCTCCCCTAATTATAATTTATTATACTGGTAGAATTTAATAGCTGATAATACCAGGATAGAGAGAGAATAGGTTCCCCCCCCCCCCCCCAAAAAAAACCCTCTCCAACATCAGAAAGTGCCATGAATATTCCCATCGTCACATTATCCTGTGTATTTAATATTTGAATGTGTGTGTTTGACATCAACCTCACAGGGAGAGATGTCAACAGGATCACAACCTCACTCTTCCCTCTGTCCTCTTTTAATCCGCACCTTTAGACACGTAATCTGGATTATATCGGCACATGTCCACGCGTTGTATTATAACATGGAACGGGCCTCGTGTTTTGATCATGAAGGTGGAGCTTTAGAGAGGTCAAAGGTTTTTCTGTCGAGATGACGAGTGACCAGAACACTATGTAAAATCTCTTTTATAAATACATTAGTTTGATTTAACACCTTTCACAGATGATAATACTACAGAAACAGTAATTACTGAACTGACTGGATATAATTATTTTTTTTTTTTTTTTTATCCATTATTTTACCAGGTAAGTTGACTGAGAACACGTTCTCATTTGCAGCAACGACCTGGGGAATAGTTACAGGGGAGAGGAGGGGGATGAATGAGCCAATTGTAAACTCATGTAAATTATTAGTATTGTTATTATTATTATTATTATTTATGTATTGAACTTGTATAGCACTTCTAAAATCATCTCAAACGACATAAAAAAAGTTAAATAACAAACAAAACATTTAAATGATGGAGATTGAAAGGCAGTGGGAGGAAGTTGAGGCAGTTTGGGCTGGAAAGGCAGTGGAGGTTCAGTGGAGGTTCAGTGGAGGTTCAGTGGACGTTCAGTGGACGTTCAGTGGACGTTCAGTGGACGTTCAGTGGACGTTCAATGGAGGTTCAGTGGAGGTTCAGTGGACGTTCAGTGTAGGTTCAGTGGAGGTTTAGTGGACGTTCAGTGGACGTTCAGTGGACGTTTAGTGGACGTTCAGTGGACGTTCAGTGGAGCTTTAGTGGACGTTCAGTGGAGGTTCAGTGGACGTTCAGTGGAGGTTCAGTGGAGGTTCAGTGGAGGTTCAGTGGAGGTTCAGTGGACGTTCAGTGGAGGTTCAGTGGAGATTCAGCGGACGTTCAGTGGACAGCCGTTAACCTGAACAGCCGTTAACTATAAACTGTTTACTACAATGGGTTAACGGCTATAAACTCCTTCCTACAATGGGTTAACGGCTATAAACTCCTTCCTACAATGTGTTAACGGCTATAATCTGTTTACTACAATGGGTTAACGGCTATAAACTGTTTACTACAATGGGTTAACGGCTATAAACTCCTTACTACAATGGGTTAACGGCTATAAACTGTTTCCTACAATGGGTTAACGGCTATAAACGCCTTACTACAATGGGTTAACGGCTATAAACTGTTTACTACAATGGGTTAACGGCTATAAACTGTTTACTACAATGAGTTAACGGCTATAAACTCCTTCCTACAATGGGTTAATGGCTATAATCTGTTTACTACAATGGGTTAACGGCTATAAACTGTTTCCTACAATGGGTTAACGGCTATAAACTCCTTACTACAATGTGTTAACGGCTATAAACTGTTTACTACAATGGGTTAACGGCTATAAACTGTTTCCTACAATGGGTTAACGGCTATATACTCCTGACTACAATGGGTTAACGGCTATAAACTCCTTCCTACAATGGGTTAATGGCTATAATCTGTTTACTACAATGGGTTAACGGCTATAAACTGTTTACTACAATGGGTTAACGGCTATAAACTGTTTACTACAATGTGTTAACGGCTATAAACTGCTTACTACAATGGGTTAACGGCTATAAACTCCTTCCTACAATGGGTTAACGGCTATAAACTCCTTACTACAATGTGTTAACGGCTATAAACTGTTTACTACAATGGGTTAACGGCTATAAACTGTTTCCTACAATGGGTTAACGGCTATATACTCCTGACTACAATGGGTTAACGGCTATAAACTCCTTCCTACAATGGGTTAATGGCTATAATCTGTTTACTACAATGGGTTAACGGCTATAAACTGTTTACTACAATGGGTTAACCGCTATAAACTGTTTACTACAATGTGTTAACGGCTATAAACTGCTTACTACAATGGGTTAACGGCTATAAACTCCTTCCTACAATGGGTTAACGGCTATAAACTCCTTACTACAATGTGTTAACGGCTATAAACTGTTTACTACAATGGGTTAACGGCTATAAACTCCTTACTACAATGTGTTAACGGCTATAAACTGCTTACTACAATGGGTTAACGGCTATAAACTCTAAACAGAGAACATCCCTGGTCATCCTTACGCAGTAGGGATGACCAGGGATGTTCTCTGTTTAGTGAGTCCTCCAGATCAGAGGCAGTAGGGATGACCAGGGATATTCTCTTGATGAGTGCTCAAATTGGACCGTTTTCCTGTCCTGCTAAGCATTCGAAATGTAGTATGCTAGTATGGGTTTTGTCTCCATTGCTGCGTTTACACAGGCAGCCCAATTCAGGAACTTTTTTTCACTAATTGGTCTTTTGCCCAATCAAATCAGCGGATGAAAAAGATCTGAAGTGAAAAGATCTGATGTGATTGGTCAAAACACCAATTAGGGGAAAAAAATATCTGAATTGAGAGGCCTGTGTAGATGCAGCCAAAGACACGTCATCTTAACCGATTTAATTAGGTTTCAATGTGCTATTGAGTCTTTACATATACATGAATGGTGTCTCGTGATCGATGGCTTTGTCCTTTCATAGATAGAGTCACTGGCATTTACACTTTCAATAAATGGTATGGCGTGCATAAATTAATCAGCATAGAACCACACCTATATGCATACATTAATCAGCATAGAACCACACCTCTATGCATAAATTAATCTGCATAGAACCACACCTCTATGCATAAATTAATCGACATAGAACCACACCTCTATGCATAAATTAATCAGCATAGAACCACACCTCTATGCATAAATTAATCAGCATAAAACCACACCTCTATGCATAAATTAATCAGCATAGAACCACACCTCTATGCATAAATTAATCAGCATAGAACCACACCTCTATGCATAAATTAATCAGCATAAAACCACACCTCTATGCATAAATTAATCAGCATAGAACCACACCTCCAAACATTTGATCAACTCAGTAACGCAGAGCTCATTCATTTGATCAACTAAAGGAGAGAGAGAACGCTTTTGCAATGTTATCAGTAACGTTCCCCTAATGTTTGAGTGTCCAGTTTTCCGTTAGTTAAGGGGAACATTCTATATACTGTTATGTTAGCAAAAAAACCTTCCTGAGAACCTTTTTTAGCATGTTTTGGTGTTGAAGATTGCAGAAAAATTCCCTTAATGTCAAACATAACTTATCTAGAACGTGGTTACAATGTCCTCAGAATATACAACATTACAATGTTTCCTGACGTGTTTTATGGGACGTTGCAATAACGTTCATGTGTGTCGGTTTTCTGTTATAGTTGTCTAATGTTGGTGCGTCCTATCAACCAGCTCTAATGATACCCCTGAATCACTACGCTCAACATAACTAAACAACGTGAGTGTACTTTTTAACAGAGCTGAAATGTACTTGAAGGTGCGTTCATCCTATTGCTTACACCTACCATGTTGCTCCAGATCAACACACGTGACTAAGGAGGAGGGGTTAGGGAACTGTCTTCTGGACAGCACCTATCTTTACTCACGAGTGGCGCAGAGGTCTAAAACACTGTATCACAGTGCAAGAGGCATCACTGCAGTACCTGGTTCAAATCCAGGCTGCATCACATCTGGCTGTGATTGGGAATCCCGTAGGACGGCGCACAATTGGTCTAGAGTCGTCTGGGTTTGGCATGGGGTAGGTAGTCATTGTAAATAGAATTTGTTCTAAGCTGACTTGCCTAGTTAAATAAAAACATACTGGGCCAATGCCCATGTTCTGGAGTTATCTGTTATTGGGAAAGCGGTTTGGGTGTTTGGTGCTGACCACTAGGACAAACACACTCTGTGGTATTTACATCTTCATGTTGGTACTTAGCAAAAATTACAACAAACCTATCTGATCTAATTCAAATGAGTTTCACATTGAACGACTGATGTAGTACCACAGACCACCAGGAGAGGGCGCGGGACGCTCATTCTATGTAAATGTATTACAAACTATGACGTCACTTTTTTTTTACAGCGAGGTAAGTCACTCCCAGAGGTGACCGGGAGGGGTGGCGGGAGCAGTGGACGTTTAGGCCAACATCTACTGTCCCCAGTTAGCAGGTGTAATTATGTCCGTGTGTTTCCATGTCCTTTTATATGATGTTGCCAGCAATACAAAAGGTCATGTATTACATTTATGTCCATTAGGCATGTAAGACTGGCTGTGGTATGATAAACTCACTGGTATTTACTCATTATTACTGGCTGTGGTATTTACTCATTATTACTGGCTGTGGTATTTACTCATTATTACTGGCTGTGGTATGATAAACTCACTGGTATTTACTCATTATTACTGGCTGTGGTATTTACTCATTATTACTGGCTGTGGTATGATAAACTCACTGGTATTTACTCATTATTACTGGCTGTGGTATTTACTCATTATTACTGGCT
>NC_092113.1:42564046-42587538 GCF_045679555.1 Salvelinus alpinus | reverse complement strand
GTGGTATTTACTCATTATTACTGGCTGTGGTATTTACTCATTATTACTGGCTGTGGTATTTACTCATTATTACTGGCTGTGGTATTAACTCATTTTTACTGGCTGTGGTATTTACTCATTATTACTGGCTGTGGTATTTACTCATTATTACTGGCTGTGGTATTTACTCATTATTTCTGGCTGTGGTATGATGAACTCACTGGTATTTACTCAGTATTACTCGGTGCAGGATTTTGTTCCATCCCATCGCTAACACACCTGATTCAAATAATCAACTGACCATGGCCTTGATGATGGTCTTACAGGTGTCTTACCGCAGGGCTGGAATGAAAGCCTGCACACAGTATCTCTATGATAGCCTACCAGGAGATCGAAGCGCTACTAGCAAGGTGGCAAAAATCTGGTAACTAAACTTTCCCCAAAATTACCAGGTTTTCCAGAAGTCCTGGTTGGTGGGGATTACAAATTTCCCGTTTATTCCCTCTTGATTCCGAGAATGTTCCAACAAGGTTTTCTGGAAAATCATGCAGTGGATTTTGGTAAAGTTACCAGATTTTTACAACCTTAGTTAGTAGAGACAGTGGTATAGGAGTCATGAAGACAAGGCATTGGATTAAAGAGAAATGATAAAAAGAGAGAAAAAGATAATGAGAGACAGACAAACAGCTCCCTACGAGAAACTAATTCTTGAGACAACAAACGCAACCAACGTTCAATTCCTCACTAATTCTGTTTAAAAATATATAAAATAAGCGTAGAATTTATTACGTGGTGAATTTCTCCCTACTGTGAAATGAATAGACACCCGCTTCCCAATTTGTTGTGGCACGAATTGACATTGGAATCCAACTTGACCAGAGCAGCAAATCCTCGTAGCTTCCACAGGGATTACAACGATTTAGCTTGTATCCCAAATAGCAACCTGTTGCCTGTATAGTGCACTACTTTTAAACAGAGGCCGCATAGGGAATATATACTACATAGGGAACAGGGTGACATTTGGCACTCGAAATATATGGCTGGTTTACTACATGTCACTGGAATGTCAGACAGAATTCATGTCTAGTTTACTACATGTCACTGGCATGTCAGACAGAATTCATGTCTAGTTTACTACATGTCACTGGCATGTCAGACAGAATTCATGTCTAGTTTACTACATGTCACTGGCATGTCAGACAGAATTCATGTCTAGTTTACTACATGTCACTGGCATGTCAGACAGAATTCATGTCTAGTTTACTACATGTCACTGGCATGTCAGATAATTCACCACCAAGCAGGAAGCACCTCTGGCTCAGCTCAAGATGGTGATTGTGATGTAACGTGGTGGCAAATGTGAAGTAGTTGTCTGCCTGTCTCTCGTGCAGGTATTTGCATATGACCTTCAGTGAGTAGTGCTGTGCCCTTCAGGAATTAATGGAATGAGATTCTTTTAGGATGAGTGCCAAATATCACCCTATTTTCAATGTGTTTAACCTGTATTCAACCTTTATTCAACCTGCATTCAACCTTTATTCAACCTTTATTTAACCTGTATTCAACCTGTATTCAACCTGTATTCAACCTGTATTTAACCTGTATTCAACCTTTATTCAACCTTTATTTAACCTGTATTCAACCTGTATTCAACCTGTATTCAACCTTTATTTAACCTGTATTCAACCTGTATTTAACCTGTATTCAACCTTTATTCAACCTTTATTTAACCTGTATTCAACCTGTATTCAACCTGTATTCAACCTGTATTTAACCTGTATTCAACCTGTATTCAACCTGTATTTAACCTGTATTCAACCTGTATTCAACCTGTATTCAACCTGTTTTCAACCTGTATTCAACCTTTATTCAACCTTTATTCAACCTTTATTTAACCTGTATTCAACCTGTATTCAACCTGTATTCAACCTGTATTCAACCTGTATTCAACCTTTATTCAACCTGTATTTAACCTTTATTCAACCTTTATTTAACCTGTATTCAACCTTTATTCAACCTTTATTCAACATTTATTTAACCTTTATTTAACTAGGGAAGTCAGTAAAGAACACATTTTTATTTTCAATGACCGCCTACCCTGGACAAACCCTAACACGGATGACGCTGGACCAATTGTGCGCCGCCCTATAGGACTCCCAATCACGGCCGATTGTGATACAGGCCAGGATCGAACCAGGGTCTGTAGTGACGCCTCTAGCACTGAGATGCAGTGCCTTAGACCGCTGCGCCACTCGCAAGCCCTATTCCTTACACAGAGCACTAGTCAAAAGTAATGTGCTATACAGTATACTAGTATATATATAGTCCTAGTAGCATAGCTTGTTCAACAGTTATTCCTAGTAGCCTACCTAGTTCAACAGTTATTCCTGGTAGCCTACCTAGTTCAACAGTTATTCCTGGTAGCCTATCTAGTTCAACAGTTATTCCTAGTAGGCTACCTAGTTCAACAGTTATTCCTGGTAGCCTATCTAGTTCAACAGTTATTCCTGGTAGCCTATCTAGTTCAACAGTTATTCCTAGTAGCCTATCTAGTTCAACAGTTATTCCTGGTAGCCTATCTACTTCATCAGTTATTCCTGGTAGCCTATCTAGTTCAACAGTTATTCCTAGTAGCCTATCTAGTTCAACAGTTATTCCTAGTAGCCTATCTAGTTCAACAGTTATTCCTGGTAGCCTATCTAGTTCAACAGTTATTCCTGGTAGCCTATCTAGTTCAACAGTTATTCCTAGTAGGCTACCTAGTTCAACAGTTATTCCTGGTAGCCTATCTACTTCATCAGTTATTCCTGGTAGCCTATCTACTTCATCAGTTATTCCTAGTAGCCTATCTAGTTCAACAGTTATTCCTGGTAGCCTATCTACTTCATCAGTTATTCCTGGTAGCCTATCTAGTTCAACAGTTATTCCTGGTAGCCTATCTAGTTCAACAGTTATTCCTAGTAGCCTATCTAGTTCAACAGTTATTCCTGGTAGCCTATCTCCTTCATCAGTTATTCCTAGTAGCCTACCAAGTTCAGCAATTTTTCAGCTTTGGTTATTTATTTGTATTTTTTTTTTCAATCTAATCTAAACTCTTTGACCTAAGGTTCTATATTTTTGGAATGAATTTAACTCAGATTGGATTGGATGTTATGGTCACGCTGCAAGTTGTTGCTGTACAGGCACACATGGGTGTGTTCTGTGGCTGGCTACTGTACCGATGAGATGTTGTGTGCGTGATTCTGTCCATCATTACAGAGAGAGAGAGAGAGAGAGAGAGAGAGAGAGAGAGAGAGAGAGAGAGAGAGAGAGAGAGAGAGAGAGAGAGAGAGAGAGAGAGCGAGAGAGAGAGACAGAGACAGAGACAGAGACAGAGACAGAGACAGAGAGAGAGACAGAGACAGAGACAGAGACAGAGAGAGAGAGAGAGAGAGAGAGAGAGAGAGAGAGAGAGAGAGAGAGAGAGAGAGAGAGAGAGAGAGAGATCTTCTGCACAGATTCTGTCAGACCTGGGCCCTGACAGTAAATCTCAGTAAGACCAAAATAATGGTGTTCCAAAAAAGGTCCAGTCGCCAGGACCACAAATTCCATCTAGACACCGTTGCCCTAGAGCACACAAAAAACTATACATACCTCGGCCTAAACCTCAGCACCACAGGTAACTTCCACAAAGCTGTGAACGATCTGAGAGACAAGGAAAGAAGGGCATTCTATGCCATCAAAAGGAACATAAATTTCAACATACCAATTAGGATCTGGCTAAAAATACTTGAATCAGTCATAGAGCCCATCGCCCTTTATAGTTGTGAGGTCTGGGGTCCGCTCACCAACCAAGATTTCACAAAATGGGACAAACACCAAATTGAGACTCTGCATGCAGAATTCTGCAAAAATATCCTCCGTGTACAACGTAGAACACCAAATAATGCATGCAGAGCAGAATTAGGCCGATACCCACTAATTATCAAAATCCAGAAAAGAGCCGTTAAATTCTACAACCACCTAAAAGGAAGCGATTCCCAAACCTTCCATAACAAAGCCATCACCTACAGAGAGATGAACCTGGAGAAGAGTCCCCTAAGCAAGCTGGTCCTGAGGCTCTGTTCACAAACACAAACACACCCCACAGAGCCCCAGGACAGCAGCACAATTAGACCCAACCAAATCATGAGAAAACAAAAAGATAATTACTTGACACATTGGAAAGAATTAACAAAAAAACAGAGCAAACTAGAATGCTATTTGGCCCTAAACAGAGAGTACACAGTGGCAGAATACCTGACCACTGTGACTGACCCAAACTTAAGGAAAGCTTTGACTATGTACAGACTCAGTGAGCATAGCCTTGCTATTGAGAAAGGCCGCTGTAGGCAGACATGGCTCTCAAGAGAAGACAGGCTATGTGCACACTGCCCACAAAATGAGGTGGAAACTGAGCTGCACTTCCTAACCTCCTGCCCAATGTATGACCATATTAGAGACACATATTTCCCTCAGATTACACAGATCCACAAAGAATTCAAAACCAAATCCAATTATGATAAACTCCCATATCTACTGGGTGAAATTCCACAGTGTGCCATCACAGCAGCAAGATTTGTGACCTGTTGCCACAAGAAAAGGGCAACCAGTGAAGAACAAACACCATTGTAAATACAACCCATATTTATGTTTATTTATTTTAACTTGTGTGCTTTAACCATTTGTACATTGCTACAACACTGTATATATATATAATATGACACTTGTAATGTCTTTATTGCTTTGAAACTTCTGTATGTGTAATGTTTACTGTTAATTTGTATTGTTTATTTCACTTTTGTATATTATCTACCTCACTTGCTTTGGCAATGTTAACACATGTTTCCCATGCCAATAAAGCCCCTTGAATTGAATTGAATTGAATTGAGAGAGAGAGAGAGAGAGAGAGAGAGAGAGAGAGAGAGAGAGAGAGAGAGAGAGAGAGAGAGAGAGAGAGAGAGAGAGAGAGAGAGAGAGAGAGAGAGAGAGAGAGAGATTAGGAAAGGGTTAAATGTGGAAGACACATTTCAGTTGAATGCATTCAGTTGTACAACAGACTAGGAATCACCTGCTGACTG
Organism: Salvelinus alpinus; assembly: GCF_045679555.1. Lineage (NCBI taxonomy): Eukaryota > Metazoa > Chordata > Actinopteri > Salmoniformes > Salmonidae > Salvelinus > Salvelinus alpinus. The sequence continues at coordinate 42,582,460 of NC_092113.1, read as the reverse complement.
TCATAGAGGAGCAATTCCATGTTGGATGTGGACTCAATCAATGGTTAAATATTGACTATGAGAAAACGAAATCCATTACATTTGTGAGAAAAATGTAGTCATTTCAATCAAGACCTAAAAAAAATAACGTAATGTTTTAGTGATTAATTTGTATGCTACTTATGATATTCGTATTATTAATAAAGTGTTAATAAGGAAGTAGCAATTTGTTACAACAACATTGGGGTACAAATCGGCTGACTTTATCTGAGCACAGAATTTTCTGTCGTCATGTAATTTAACCTTCTGCCGCCGAGCGCGTCCCTGCCTTTAATAAGTTTCTAGGCTGCCATCCCCTTTAAAGGACTACATTTTTTCTTTAATCCTGAATTGATGGCTTAAATACGGAGACAGATAGTGAACAGAGAAAGCCCAGTGAGATTAATGTGAAAGGATTGCAAATATATTTCTTATTTTTAAAGAATCAACACTAGTCTTTTAAAATCACTACATGTCGACGGATTCTCGTTTTGTATACTACTGTTTCATTCAAACGGTTACTAATTGATCTAACGTTACTATGGAAATAATTATGGAATGAAGCTGAAACCCCATTGAAAATGTAAAGAAGTTCGCGTGTATTTATTTGTAATATTTAAACACGTAAACTTGGAGATATTTCTATTGGGATATATATAAACGTGGAATAAACAGTGAAAAAGTGAACTCCTGACTGAGGATAATGCATTTCTCTGCGATCAGCTGAAGGCTACAATCCCCGACATGTATGAGGACAATCGCAAAAGTAAGAATATTGTCATCAATAATTCATTGTTTACATCTTATTTTCATTTTAATACAGAACATTTTGTGTATGTTTTTTCATTTTGAATGATTTATTTCCTACCCAATTTTTTTCCTTCTTTCATAGCACCTATTTTTAGACTTAAACGGATCTCTACAGAAGCGCAACTTTATGGGACATTATTTTATTTTTTGTCGATTCAGTGTCGATCAGAAGTCAGAATTTTCTATAACTATTGTTTATAAATTCAGATTACAACTCTGGATTAATGAGAGTAGAGAAAACGGCATCGTTTGAGAAAAACGGCAGACCTACATTTCGTTACGCGTCACCTTTTGGGCAGATGCGGACAGCTGTTTCTCTCACAGACATTTGTGGCCTGCATTTCTCCCGTTGACATTGACAGAACCCAACCAACTCAAATCTCTATGCCGTCTAACTAAAACTAAAACATTAAGGCTATAGTTGTTTTGTTTTTTTAAACCTACAGATTGTGACAAGGGACAGTAGCCTAAAGCAGTTGGTGATTTACTTAACAACAACAACAAAGTGAGACATTTGACAGTTATTTTGTCAATTACCTTATAGATGGATGAATATTCTTGTACATTTCACCACACAGACACGGTGCACTATAGTCCGTTTCAGTATCTTCTTTTGATGGTTCACGTAAATGACTGTATTTGTTCCCGTTCTGAATTTGCATGGCGCAAATCTAATGTGACAACAGATAAATAGTACAGAAATGAATGGTGAGTACTTCATCGATCCTCAAGGGGATAATTAATATTTACATTTACATTTACATTTAAGTCATTTAGCAGACGCTCTGTGCTTATTGTTGTGTGATGCAGTGAAAATGGACACATCGGTACCTGGTTGTAAATGCCATGTTTCCTCTTACAGTCATCATTTCTCTGCATTTCATTCACTAAACACCCCCCTGGTATCCAATAAACCAAACATGTTCAATAATGTTTTGCTACCTCTATACATTTATTCCACACGCAGTTTTAAAATACAGTAATATACAGTAGTACGCAGTGTTTCTTAATCGTAGTCCTGAGGAGTGCACAAAGGGTGCACCTTTTAGCATGTCCTCTAGCGCTGCACACCTGATTCCACTTATCAAAGATGTTGTTAGTGTGTAGTGCTGGGGGGGGGGGGGACTCCAAATAAACCCCCCCTTTTGGTCCCCAGTTTCAAATACACTGCAACAGCCCATCTTGTGGTTGCTCTCATGCAGAACCTAACTGAACTCCAGGCTTCATAATGGACATCTTTGTCTCTCCATTGGTTGACATCATTATTTTTATTTTTTATTTTATTTTTTTACCAACTCTTGTTTCAGGACACAGAAATATCTCTCCTTTCAAAGGAACAGGGCCAATTATTTTAACAGACTTTTAAGGATATCCTTCATGACGAGACGTAGACGATAGCAGCACGGTTGTTCTGAAATAAATGAAAACATACATTTATTTATGGCCTCTTATGATGTGGGTAATGTCTTCAACAGGGTTAGGGTAATGTTTTCAACAGGGTTAGGGTAATGTCTTCAATGGGGTTAGGGTTATGTCTTCAACAGGGTTAGGGTAATGTCTTCAACAGGGTTAGGGTAATGTCTTCAACAGGGTTAGGGTAATGTCTTCAACAGGGTTAGGGTAATGTCTTCAACAGGGTTAGGGTTATGTCTTCAACAGGGTTAGGGTAATGTCTTCAACAGGGTTAGGGTTATGTCTTCAACAGGGTTAGGGTAATGTCTTCAACAGGGTTAGGGTAATGTCTTCAACAGGGTTAGGGTTATGTCTTCAACAGGGTTAGGGTAATGTCTTCAACAGGGTTAGGGTTATGTCTTCAACAGGGTTAGGGTTATGTCTTCAACAGGGTTACATTTAGGGTTATGTCTTCAACAGGGTTAGGGTTATGTCTTCAACAGGGTTAAGGTAATGTCTTCAACAGGGTTAGGGTTATGTTTTCAACAGGGTTAGGGTTATGTCTTCAACAGGGTTAGGGTTATGTCTTCAACGGGGTTAGGGTAATGTTTTCAACAGGGTTAGGGTAATGTCTTCAACAGGGTAATGGTTATGTCTTCAACAGGGTAATGGTTATGTCTTCAACAGGGTTAAGGTAATGTCTTCAACAGGGTTAGGGTTATGTTTTCAACAGGGTTAGGGTTATGTCTTCAACAGGGTTAGGGTTATGTCTTCAACCGGGTTAGGGTAATGTCTTCAACAGGGTTAGGGTTATGTCTTCAACAGGGTTAGGGTAATGTCTTCAACAGGGTTAGGGTAATGTCTTCAACAGGGTTAGGGTTATGGCTTCATCAAGGTTAGGGTAATGTCTTCAACAGGGTTAGGGTAATGTCTTCAACAGGGTTAGGGTAATGTCTTCATCAGGGTTAGGGTAATGTCTTCATCAGGGTTAGGGTAATGTCTTCAACAGGGTTAGGGTAATGTCTTCAACAGGGTTAGGGTTATGTCTTCAACAGGGTTAGGGTAATGTCTTCAACAGGGTTAGGGTAATGTCTTCAACAGGGTTACATTTAGGGTAATGTCTTCAACAGGGTTAGGGTTATGTCTTCAACAGGGTTAGGGTAATGTCTTCAACAGGGTTAGGGTAATGTCTTCAACAGGTTTATGGTTATGTATTCAACAGGGTTAGGGTTATGTCTTCAACAGGTTTATGGTTATGTCTTCAACAGGGTTAGGGTAATGTCTTCAACAGGGTTAGGGTTATGTTTTCAACAGGGTTAGGGTAATGTCTTCAACAGGGTTAGGGTAATGTCTTCAACAGGGTTAGGGTAATGTCTTCAACAGGTTAATGGTTATGTCTTCAACAGGGTTAGGGTTATGTTTTCAACAGGGTTAGGGTTATGTCTTCAACAGGGTTAGGGTAATGTCTTCAACAGGGTTAGGGTAATGTCTTCAACAGGGTTAGGGTTATGTCTTCAACAGGGTTAGGGTTATGTCTTCAACAGGGTTAGGGTTATGTCTTCAACAGGGTTAGGGTAATGTCTTCAACAGGGTTAGGGTTATGTCTTCAACAGGGTTAGGGTTATGTCTTCAACAGGGTTAGGGTAATGTCTTCAACAGGGTTAGGGTAATGTCTTCAACAGGTTTATGGTTATGTCTTCAACAGGGTTAGGGTTATGTCTTCAACAGGTTTATGGTTATGTCTTCAACGGGGTTAGGGTTATGTTTTCAACAGGGTTAGGGTAATGTCTTCAACAGGGTTAGGGTTATGTCTTCAACAGGGTTAGGGTTATGTCTTCAACAGGGTAATGGTTATGTCTTCAACAGGGTTAGGGTTATGTCTTCAACGGGGTTAGGGTAATGTCTTCAACAGGGTTAGGGTTATGTCTTCAACCGGGTTAGGGTTATGTCTTCAACGGGGTTAGGGTAATGTCTTCAACAGGGTTAGGGTAATGTCTTCAACAGGGTTAGGGTAATGTCTTCAACAGGGTTAGGGTAATGTCTTCAACAGGGTTAGGGTAATGTCTTCAACGGGGTTAGGGTAATGTCTTCAACAGGGTTAGGGTTATGTCTTCAACAGGGTTAGGGTTATGTCTTCAACAGGGTTAGGGTAATGTCTTCAACAGGGTTAGGGTAATGTCTTCAACAGGTTAATGGTTATGTCTTCAACAGGGTTAGGGTTATGTCTTCAACAGGGTTAGGGTTATGTCTTCAACAGGGTTAGGGTAATGTCTTCAACGGGGTTAGGGTAATGTCTTCAACAGGGTTAGGGTTATGTCTTCAACAGGGTTAGGGTAATGTCTTCAACAGGTTTATGGTTATGTCTTCAACAAGGTTATGGAGGTTATTCCAGGACCCCTGGAATAGTAGCTGCTGCCTTGGCAGGAACTCATGTGGATCCTTAATAAACCTCAGGAAGAGTAGCTGCTGCCTTGGAAGGAACTCATGGGGATCCATAATAAATACGAATAGGCCCTGTTCCTGTGTGACAGCTAAAACATACTTTGTAGCACCAGGAGCATCAACTCTGACAGCCTTCCCATGAACAGAGTTAATATCTTCCAAAACGAGCAGCAAATTACCATTGAAACGACCTCCCTATCAGTCCTGAGTACTTAACCTAATACCTATTGAACTTTTTACAGGACTTTCTCCCACTGCTATTGGTTCAATGTAATGCTCCTTGACAGGGTTTTTACTGAGAACAGTGTTATCAGTGTCTGTTAGGATTCCCCCAATCTCACTGCAGCCCAGGAACCATCATGATAAAAATATGATTCATATAAGCTATTAGTGCAGGTTCCACTCTCCCTCCCTCACACACTCTGACTCTCTCCCTCACACACTCTGACTCTCTCCCTCCTCATGCACTCTCACTCTCTCTCTTTCACTTTCTCTCTCGCTGTTCCCCTCTCTCTCCTGCTTCTCTCTTTTCCTCTCTCTCACACATACACACATTAACACAGCATATCTCTGTCTCCCTCTGTCTTTCTCCCTCTCTCTCCCTCTCTCTCCCTCTCTCCCTCTCCAGCCGCCGCACCTCTCCATCTGCTCAGTTAGCAGTGTGTCAGTTAACCGTGTGTGTCAGTCAACAGTGTGTATCAGTTAGCTGTGTGTATCAGTTAACAGTGTATCAGTTAGCTGTGTATCAGTTAGCTGTGTGTCTTGGGAGTACTGAGTCCTCAGGTACTAACACATAAACCACAGCCCACAATTCCTCTCTGCTCCTCTCTGCTCCTCTCTGTTCCTCTCTGCTCCTCTCTGCTCCTCTCTGCTCCTCTCTGTTCCTCTCTGTTCCTTCCTGTTCCTCTCTGTTCCTTCCTGTTCCTCTCTGTTCCTCTCTGTTCCTCTCTGTTCCTCTCTGTTCCTTCCTGTTCCTCTCTGTTCCTCTCTGCTCCTCTCTGTTCCTCTCTGTTCCTTCCTGTTCCTCTCTGCTCCTCTCTGCTCCTCTCTGTTCCTCTCTGTTCCTTCCTGTTCCTCTCTGCTCCTCTCTGCTCCTCTCTGTTCCTCTCTGTTCCTTCCTGTTCCTCTCTGCTCCTCTCTGCTCCTCTCTGTTCCTCTCTGTTCCTTCCTGTTCCTTCCTGTTCCTCTCTGTTCCTCTCTGCTCCTCTCTGTTCCTCTCTGCTTCTCTCTGTTCCTCTCTGTTCCTCTCTGCTCCTCTCTGCTCCTCTCTGTTCCTCTCTGTTCCTCTCTGTTCCTCTCTGCTCCTCTCTGTTCCTCTCTGCTCCTCTCTGCTCTTCTCTGTTCCTCTCTGCTCTTCTCTGCTCCTCTCCGCTCTTCTCTGCTCCTCTCTTCTCTCTGCTCCGCTCTGCTCCTCTCTGCTCCTCTCCTCTCCTCTCTACCCCTCTCTTCTCTCTGCTCCTCTCTGTTCCTCTCTGCTCCTCTCCTCTCCTCTCTACTCCTCTCTTCTCTCTGCTCCTCTCTGTTCCTCTCCTCTCCTCTCTGCTCCTCTCTGCTCCTCTCCTCTCCTCTCTACCCCTCTCTTCTCTCTGCTTCTCTCTGCTCCTCTCTGTTCCTCTCCTCTGCTCTCTGCTCTTCGCTGCTCCTCTCCTCTCTGCTCTGCTCTGCTTCGGCTCCAGGAGAAATAGGTCACAGCTGTTCTCTACAATATGGTTGTTTTCACCCATTAACTCCTCTGTATTACCATTCTAACCCTCTGCGTATAGCCTCGCTTACTGTGGAGTCTCACGCGTTAAACGACACACCGTCCTTCAGAGCATACAAAATGTATTTATCTATCTGAGTTCTTCAAGTTCTCAAAATTCAACATGCTGCTGTAAGATATTATGTGATCCGTCAGGTTAGGTACTGAGGACAACACGAGATAGTCTTGATTTCAATGTAACGTCTACTAAAGCATCTTGTAAAAATTACTGGACTGACACAAACTCATTACAATAATATTTTTTTTTAAATCTAAGTTCTTCAGTTGTCCAATGTCCACTGACTGAACATGATCAAGACTTAAACAAAATGTGTTTTTTAAGGGTCAGGTTTAAGGTTGATGTGGGGGATGGGGTTAACTGGGTTTGCAGTTTTCATTGGATTTAGAAACACAAAACACAGAACAGAGAGGATCATGGTACTATTGATTTAATAACTCTTTACATTGGACTATCTCTACTGGGAGTAACCTAACCCATGAAGGAGTCAAGTTCTCCTGATATTAGTCTAACTCTCTCCTCTTCCTTCTCTTCCTCCTCTTCCTCAGACAATGGCCGGAACGGGTACACCAACACAGACGAAGGAGAGGAGGGTGGAGAAGAGGGAGAAGAGGGAGAAGAGGAGGAGGAGGAGGAGGAGGAGGAGGAGGAGGGAGGAGAGGGGGATGAGGGAGGAGAGAAGAAAGGAGACGCGGAGTGGACGGAGGACGGCGTGGCTGACAACGGAGGAGTGAAGATGACGAGGACGGACACACTCCACTCGACGACAAGTTCCACGGGGACCCAGAGGAAGAAGAGCCACCATAATAAGAAAGTGGTACAGGGTTCCGACAAGGTCCAGAGAGCCCCCAGAGCCCTCTACTGCCTCAAACTCAACAACCCCATACGCAGGGCCGCGCTCTCCATCGTAGAGTGGAAGTATCCTTTACCTACTACGATTGGTTGGCAGTAGCACTTGGAACAGCTGATTGGTTGGCAGTTCCACTTGGAACAGCTGATTGGTTGGCAGTTCCACTTGGAACAGCTGATTGGTTGGCAGTAGCACTTGGAACAGCTGATTGGTTGGCAGTAGCACTTGGAACAGCTGATTGGTTGGCAGTAGCACTTGGAACAGTTGATTGGTTGGCAATAGCACTTGTAACAGCTGATTGGTTGGCAGTAGCACTTGGAACAGCTGATTGGTTGGCAGTAGCACTTGGAACAGCTGATTGGTTGGCAGTAGCACTTGGAACAGCTGATTGGTTGGCAGTAACACTTGGAACAGCTGATTGGTTGGCAGTTCCACTTGGAACAGCTGATTGGTTGGCAGTTCCACTTGGAACAGCTGATTGGTTGGCAGTAGCACTTGGAACAGCTGATTGGTTGGCAGTAGCACTTGGAACAGCTGATTGGTTGGCAGTAGCACTTGGAACAGTTGATTGGTTGGCAATAGCACTTGTAACAGCTGATTGGTTGGCAGTAGCACTTGGAACAGCTGATTGGTTGGCAGTAGCACTTGGAACAGCTGATTGGTTGGCAGTAGCACTTGGAACAGCTGATTGGTTGGCAGTAGCACTTGGAACAGCTGATTGGTTGGCAGTAGCACTTGGAACAGCTGATTGGTTGGCAGTAACACTTGGAACAGCTGGTTGGTTGGCAGTAACACTTGGAACAGCTGATTGGTTGGCAGTAGCACTTGGAACAGCTGATTGGTTGGCAGTACCACTTGGAACAGCTGATTGGTTGGCAGTAACACTTGGAACAGCTGATTGGTTGGCAGTAACACTTGCAACAGCTGATTGGTTGGCAGTAGCACTTGGAACAGCTGATTGGTTGGCAGTAGCACTTGGAACAGCAGATCCACTTAATCTTCATTTCATCATGCCCTATCGTGTTGCAAAATAAGTGTTTCTAAAATCAGAATCAAAATTAGAAAAACTTTATTGTCCCGCAACAAATGGTAGCAATGACATTCTCTTGTTGTTACACACTGTATAGAGGTAACCCACTGAGCACAAACCGGTTGAATCCGCGTTGTTTCAGTCTAATTTGTCAACGTATTGCAACATGGAATTTACGTTTAAAATCCATTGGATTTCCAAAAGAGTTATCAAAGTAATCTAACTTCAAATTTCAAGATTATGTATCATGGTAACCATTTTTTATTTTTTACATATACAAACCTTGCATAAATTAGAGTATTTTGAATTTGTACCTTTGAAATGACATCTGATCTTCAACATTATATCCACTATAAAAACAAAACAATAGGCAGAGCAGCACGTCTTGCTGGAGGGTTGATGTATCTACAGCACCTCCTACTGGAGAGTTGATGTATCTACAGCACCTCCTACTGGAGAGTTGATCTATCTACAGCACCTCCTACTGGAGAGATGATCTATCTACAGCACCTCCTACTGGAGAGTTGATGTATCTACATTCCAGCACCTCCTACTGGAGAGTTGATGTATCTCCAGCACCTCCTACTGGAGAGTTGATCTATCTACAGCACCTCCTACTGGAGAGTTGATGTATCTACAGCACCTCCTACTGGAGAGTTGATCTATCTACAGCACCTCCTACTGGAGAGTTGATCTATCTACAGCACCTCCTACTGGAGAGTTGATGTATCTACAGCACCTCCTACTGGAGAGTTGATGTATCTACAGCACCTCCTACTGGAGAGTTGATGTATCTACAGCACCTCCTACTGGAGAGTTGATGTATCTACAGCACCTCCTACTGGAGAGTTGATCTATCTACAGCACCTCCTACTGGAGAGTTGATGTATCTACAGCACCTCCTACTGGAGAGTTGATGTATCTACAGCACCTCCTACTGGAGAGTTGATCTATCTACAGCACCTCCTACTGGAGAGATGATCTATCTACAGCACCTCCTACTGGAGAGTTGATGTATCTACAGCACCTCCTACTGGAGAGTTGATGTATCTACAGCACCTCCTACTGGAGAGTTGATGTCTCTACAGCACCTCCTACTGGAGAGTTGATGTATCTACAGCACCTCCTACTGGAGAGTTGATGTATCTACAGCACCTCCTACTGGAGAGTTGATGTATCTACAGCACCTCCTACTGGAGAGTTGATGTATCTACAGCACCTCCTACTGGAGAGTTGATGTATCTACAGCACCTCCTACTGGAGAGTTGATGTATCTACAGCACCTTCTACTGGAGAGTTGATCTATCTACAGCACCTCCTACTGGAGAGTTGATGTATCTACAGCACCTCCTACTGGAGAGTTGATCTATCTACAGCACCTCCTACTGGAGAGTTGATGTATCTACAGCACCTCCTACTGGAGAGTTGATGTATCTACAGCACCTCCTACTGGAGAGATGATGTATCTACAGCTATCCCTTTGGTCCCCCATCCAGGGTTTTAACCAATCCTAGCTTAGCTATGAATTTTGTGACTGACTACTACCAATGTGCTATTGTGAAAATGATTATTGAGATATCTCTAGTTAATAGATTCGCTCTTGTTATCGAATTCATTCCATAGTGTAGGTTCAACAGAGCAAATGTAACCATAATCTATAAGTCATATATCATTAATGATACTATTAAGGCCTATAAAGCATTTCAATTCAACCCAGAGTTCAACTGAAAATAGACAATACATACGGGCCTAGGGTTTAGAACTCTGGTTGATTTCAAATTGAATCTACAAGTTACTCATTAATATGTTGGATTCACATCTCTATCTCAACCAAAAAGTTAAATAGGACTACATCAAATCAAACTTTATTTAAAGTGCCTTTAAAGTTAGATTAAATTTGATTTTGTCGTATTTTTAAATGTCGATTTTTTGGTTGAGATGGAGACGTGAATCCAACATTTAAATGATACATTTTTAGACAAACTAGATGTTGAATTGCGTTTGGTGGTCAACGCAACCAAATATGAACATTTGAAGGAGATGTTCTGATTGGATAGTTCCATCTGAGCCTCTGGCTTAGTCTGGATTTAATTCCAGTGTATCTACAAATTAATAATTGATATGTTGGATATACGTTCCATCTCAACCAAAAATCGAAGTTAAAGAATAGGACGAAATCAAACTTTAAATGCACGTTAAATAAAGTCTGATTTGATGTAGCTAAACCAAAAATCAGACTTTTTCCCCCCCCATTGGAATTTTGTTGTGCTTTTAGATAGTTGTATAGCGATAAAGGGCGAGACCCAGATGCAGACACGGGAGGCAGATGGTTCGAGTCTCTGATATTTATTATAAACAAAGGGGCAGGCAAGAGACAGGTCGTGGACAGGCAAAATATCAAAAAAACAGGTCAGAGTCCAGGCAGAACAGAGTGGCAGGCAGGCTCGAGGTCAGGGCAGGCAAAGGTCAGCACCGGGAGGACTAGGAAAAACAGAGAATAGGAAAAACACGCTGGTTGACTTGACAAAACAAGACGAACTGGCAACAGACAAACAGAGGACACAGGTATAAATACACAGGGGATAATGGGGAAGATGGACGACACCTGGAGGGGGGTGGAGACGAGCACAAAACAGGTGAAACAGATCAGGGTGGGACAGGCTGAAAGCATAGTGATAACACATTAGGTATTCAACAATTCACTCCCAGTGGGAGAACATTGACACTCACTAGAGCTAACTTACTTAACAGACACACAATACAAGTTACCCAACCTGGTCTCAGTGCATTTTGTAGTATTCTGTACGTAAATCCGCGACACTCCATTTTAGTATGATATGTTACGTTTCGTATGGTATGTATTAATTTGTGGATGTCCATTGTCCATTTTGTATGATAGGTTACGATTTCCAATTTGTTGTGGCTGATGTTAGCTAGGGGTGGCTAGGTGGCTAACAGTAACATTAGCTAGCTGGCTAACGTTAGCTTGTCTAGGATTTAGGGGGTAATGGTTAGGGTTAGGATTAGGTTAAATGGTTAAGTTTAGTGTTTGGGGAAGGGTTAGCTAAAACGGTTAATGTTAGTGTTTGGGGAAGGGTTTGTTAACATGCTAAGTAGTTGCAAAGTAGCTAAAAAGTAGTAAGTAGTTGCAACGTTGCTAATTAGCTCAAATGGTAAAGTTGTCCATGATGAGATTCAAACAACCCTTGGGTTGCTAGGCGTTATCTACGCCCACCCATCCACCACGACTAACTACCCTCTTTTCCTTCATGTCTGAAGTAACCTTCCGTCTTATGTAACCATACCAAACATAACATATCATACTTTACATGTACTATGTTACGTCTAGTCTATGATACCAGTCTGAGTTACCAGGCATGTGGCATGAAGACGACCCAGATTCAAACCACTTATTATTCTAAAAGGTGAGTTCTAGTTCAGTCAGAGGTAATAGAGAAGACAACTACCTGAGGGGCCGGTTGGTTAGCTAGAGAGACAGAGAGAGAAAGAGGGAGACAGAGAGAGGAGAAAGAGAGAGAGGTGGAGAGAGAGAGACAGAGAGAGAGGCGGAGAGAGAGAGATGAGAGAGAGGCGGAGAGAGAGAGATGAGAGAGAGAAAGCGAGTGTGGCCTTTTGTCAATTGAATTTTCTCAGCTCCTGTGTCTTTTCTCCTCCATCCTCTCTAGCCTCCTTTTGAAAAAGGGTAAAAGGTAATTGAGGAGAGGTGCCGAGGAGAGGGAATGTGTACAAAAAATGCGCTTGTATTTTCACTTGCGCGTCATCGGGCAAATTAAGTTTACAGAGGTGGATCGCTAAATAAATGTCTAAAGTGGAGGAGAGAAGACGGAGGAGAGGAGGCGGAGGAAAGATTTTATTCCCAAATGAGAAATGGCCTGTGTGAGAGGACAGAGAGCGATGAGGACTTTATCAGAGGTTGAGAAACACTGGTCTAGTGTATGTTGTTGTTATTGTTGTTATTGTTGTTATTGTTGTTATTGTTGTTATTGTTGTTGTTGAAGTAGAAGTATTATTGCTATAGTTGTAGTAGTAGTAGTAGTATAATTATTGTTGTTGTAGTATAAGCATTGTTGTGGTTGTTGTTGTAGTAGTAGTCGAAGTAGAAGTATTGATGTTGTTGTATTTGTATGTGTATTTAATAAGGATCAGCAGCTTCTCTTCCTGGGGTTTATTATGGTTCCCCATTAGTTCCTGCCAAGGCAGCAGCTACTCTTCCTGGGGTTTATTATGGATCCCCGTTAATTCCTGCCAAGGCAGCAGCTACTCTTCCTGGGGTTTATTATGGATCCCCATTACTTCCTGCCAAGGCAGCAGCTACTCTTCCTGTGGTTTATTATGGATCCCCATTAGTTCCTTCCAAGGCAGCAGCTACTCTTCCTGGGGTTTATTATGGATCCCCATTAGTTCCTGTCAAGGCAGCAGCTACTCTTCCTGGGGTTTATTATGGATCCCCATTAGTTCCTGTCAAGGCAGCAGCTACTCTTCCTGTGGTTTATTATGGATGCCCATTAGTTCCTGCCAAGGCAGCAGCTACTCTTCCTGGGGTTTATTATGGATCCCCATTAGTTCCTGTCAAGGCAGCAGCTACTCTTCCTGGGGTTTATTATGGATCCCCATTAGTTCCTGTCAAGGCAGCAGCTACTCTTCCTGGGGTTTATTATGGATCCCCATTAGTTCCTGCCAAGGCAGCAGCTACCCTTCCTGGGGTTTATTATGGATCCCCATTAGTTCCTGCCAAGGCAGCAGCTACTCTTCCTGGGGTTTATTATGGATCCCCATTAGTTCCCGTTAAAGCAGCAGCTACTCTTCCTGGGGTTTATTATGGATCCCCATTAGTTCCTGTCAAGGCAGCAGATACTCTTCCTGGGGTTTATTATGGATCCCCATTAGTTCCTGTTAAGGCAGCAGTTACTCTTCCTGGGGTTTATTATGGATTCCCAATTGTTCCTGCCAAGGCAGCAGTTACTCTTCCTGGGGTTTATTATGGATCCCCATTAGTTCCTGTCAAGGCAGCAGCTACTCTTCCTGGGGTTTATTATGGATCCCCATTAGTTCCTGTCAAGGCAGCAGCTACTCTTCCTGTGGTTTATTATGGATGCCCATTAGTTCCTGCCAAGGCAGCAGCTACTCTTCCTGGGGTTTATTATGGATCCCCATTAGTTCCTGCCAAGGCAGCAGCTACTCTTCCTGGGGTTTATTATGGATCCCCATTAGTTCCTGCCAAGGCAGCAGCTACTCTTCCTGGGGTTTATTATGGATCCCCATTAGTTCCCGTTAAAGCAGCAGCTACTCTTCCTGGGGTTTATTATGGATCCCCATTAGTTCCTGTCAAGGCAGCAGATACTCTTCCTGGGGTTTATTATGGATCCCCATTAGTTCCTGTTAAGGCAGCAGCTACTCTTCCTGGGGTTTATTATGGATTCCCAATTGTTCCTGCCAAGGCAGCAGTTACTCTTCCTGGGGTTTATTATGGATCCCCATTAGTTCCCGTTAAGGCAGCAGCTACCCTTCCTGGGGTTTATTATGGATCCCCATTAGTTCCTGCCAAGGCAGCAGCTACTCTTCCTGGGGTTTATTATGGATCCCCATTGGTTCATGCCAAGGCAGCAGTTACTCTTCCTGAGGTTTATTATGGATCCCCATTAGTTCCTGCCAAGGCAGCAGCTACTCTTCCTGGGGTTTATTATGGATCCCCATTAGTTCCCGTTAAGGCAGCAGTTACTCTTCCTGGGGTTTATTATGGATCTCCATTAGTTCCTGCCAAGGCAGCAGCTACTCTTCCTGGGGTTTATTATGGATCCCCATTAGTTCCCGTTAAGGCAGCAGTTACTCTTCCTGGGGTTTATTATGGATCTCCATTAGTTCCTGCCAAGGCAGCAGCTACTCTTCCTGGGGTTTATTATGGATCTCCATTAGTTCCTGCCAAGGCAGCAGTTACTCTTCCTGCGGTTTATTATGGATCCCCATTAGTTCCTGCCAAGGCAGCAGCTACTCTTCCTGGGGTTTATTATGGATCCCCATTAGTTCCTGCCAAGACAGCAGCTCCTCTTCCTGGGGTTTATTAAGGATCCCCATTAGTTCCTGCCAAGGCAGCAGCTACTCTTCCTGGGGTTTATTATGTATCCCCATTAGATCCTGCCAAGGCAGCAGCTCCTCTTCCTGGTTCTAGCAACATTAAGGCAGTTATATACAATATACAACACAGTCAGGTCAATACATATATGGACATTCACCAAGTTATTATTATTCTACCACAGCATATTGGAGTTGAAATGAGGTGAGCTGAAGTGGCAGGGGGGGGCAGGTAGCCTAGTGGTTAGAGTGTAGGGGGGGTAGGTAGCCTCGTGGTTAGAGTGTAGGGGTGGCAGGTAGTCTAGTGGTTAGAGCGTTGGGGGGGGGGCAGGTAGCCTAGTGGTTAGAGCGTTGGGGGGGGGGGGCAGGTAGTCTAGTGGTTAGAGTGTTGGGGGGGGGCAGGTAGCCTAGTGGTTAGAGCGTTGGGGGGGGGGGCAGGTAGTCTAGTGGTTAGAGTGTTGGGGGGGGCAGGTAGCCTAGTGGTTAGAGTGTTGGGGGGGGGGCAGGTAGCCTAGTGGTTAGAGCGTTGGGGGGGGGGCAGGTAGCCTAGTGGTTAGAGCGTTGGGGGGAGGGGGGGGGGGGGCAGGTAGCCTAGTGGTTAGAGCGTTGGGGGGGGGCAGGTAGCCTAGTGGTTAGAGCGTTGGGGGGGGGGCAGGTAGCCTAGTGGTTAGAGCGTTGGGGGGGAGGGGGGGGCAGGTAGCCTAGTGGTTAGAGCGTTGGGGGGGGGGCAGGTAGTCTAGTGGTTAGAGCGTTGGGGGGGGGCAGGTAGCCTAGTGGTTAGAGCGTTGGGGGGGGGTGCAGGTAGTCTAGTGGTTAGAGCGTTGGGGGGGGGGGGGGGGGCAGGTAGCCTAGTGGTTAGAGCGTTGGGGGGGGGGCAGGTAGCCTAGTGGTTAGAGCGTTGGGGGGGGGGCAGGTAGCCTAGTGGTTAGAGCGTTGGGGGGTCAGGTAGTCTAGTGGTTAGAGCGTTGGGGGGGCAGGTAGTCTAGTGGTTAGAGCGTTGGGGGGGGGGGCAGGTAGCCTAGTGGTTAGAGCGTTGGGGGGGGGGGGGGGGGGGGGCAGGTAGCCTAGTGGTTAGAGCGTTGGGGGGGGGGGCAGGTAGCCTAGTGGTTAGAGCGTTGGGGGGGGGGCAGGTAGCCTAGTGGTTAGAGCGTTGGGGGGGCAGGTAGTCTAGTGGTTAGAGCGTTGGGGGGGCAGGTAGTCTAGTGGTTAGAGCGTTGGGGGGGGGGCAGGTAGCCTAGTGGTTAGAGCGTTGGGGGGGGGGCAGGTAGCCTAGTGGTTAGAGCGTTGGGGGGGGGGCAGGTAGCCTAGTGGTTAGAGCGTTGGGGGGGCAGGTAGTCTAGTGGTTAGAGCGTTGGGGGGGCAGGTAGCCTAGTGGTTAGAGCGTTGGGGGGGCAGGTAGCCTAGTGGTTAGAGCGTTGGGGGGGCAGGTAGCCTAGTGGTTAGAGTGCAGGGGGGGGCAGGTAGGCTAGTGGTTAGAGTGCAGGGGGGGGGCAGGTAGGCTAGTGGTTAGAGTGTAGGGGCGGCAGGTAGCCTAGTGGTTAGAGCTTTGGGGGGGGGGGTTGGGGGGGCAGGTAGCCTAGTGGTTAGAGCGTTGGGGGGGGGGCAGGTAGCCTAGTGGTTAGAGCGTTGGGGGGGGGGCAGGTAGCCTAGTGGTTAGAGCGTTGGGGGGGGGCAGGTAGCCTAGTGGTTAGAGCGTTGGGGGGGGGGGGGCAGGTAGTCTAGTGGTTAGAGCGTTGGGGGGGGGGGCAGGTAGCCTAGTGGTTAGAGCGTTGGGGGGGGGGGCAGGTAGCCTAGTGGTTAGAGCGTTGGGGGGTCAGGTAGTCTAGTGGTTAGAGCGTTGGGGGGGCAGGTAGTCTAGTGGTTAGAGCGTTGGGGGGGGGGGCAGGTAGCCTAGTGGTTAGAGCGTTGGGGGGGGGGGGGGGGGGGGCAGGTAGCCTAGTGGTTAGAGCGTTGGGGGGGGGGGCAGGTAGCCTAGTGGTTAGAGCGTTGGGGGGGCAGGTAGTCTAGTGGTTAGAGCGTTGGGGGGGCAGGTAGTCTAGTGGTTAGAGCGTTGGGGGGGGGGCAGGTAGCCTAGTGGTTAGAGCGTTGGGGGGGGGGCAGGTAGCCTAGTGGTTAGAGCGTTGGGGGGGGGGGGCAGGTAGCCTAGTGGTTAGAGCGTTGGGGGGGCAGGTAGTCTAGTGGTTAGAGCGTTGGGGGGGGGGGGGCAGGTAGTCTAGTGGTTAGAGCGTTGGGGGGGGGGGGCAGGTAGCCTAGTGGTTAGAGCGTTGGGGGGGGGGCAGGTAGCCTAGTGGTTAGAGCGTTGGGGGGTCAGGTAGTCTAGTGGTTAGAGCGTTGGGGGGGCAGGTAGTCTAGTGGTTAGAGCGTTGGGGGGGGGGGGCAGGTAGCCTAGTGGTTAGAGCGTTGGGGGGGGGGGGGGGGGGGGGCAGGTAGCCTAGTGGTTAGAGCGTTGGGGGGGGGGGCAGGTAGCCTAGTGGTTAGAGCGTTGGGGGGGCAGGTAGTCTAGTGGTTAGAGCGTTGGGGGGGCAGGTAGTCTAGTGGTTAGAGCGTTGGGGGGGGGGCAGGTAGCCTAGTGGTTAGAGCGTTGGGGGGGGGGCAGGTAGCCTAGTGGTTAGAGCGTTGGGGGGGGGGGGGCAGGTAGCCTAGTGGTTAGAGCGTTGGGGGGGCAGGTAGTCTAGTGGTTAGAGCGTTGGGGGGGCAGGTAGCCTAGTGGTTAGAGCGTTGGGGGGGCAGGTAGCCTAGTGGTTAGAGCGTTGGGGGGGCAGGTAGCCTAGTGGTTAGAGTGCAGGGGGGGGCAGGTAGGCTAGTGGTTAGAGTGCAGGGGGGGGGGCAGGTAGGCTAGTGGTTAGAGTGTAGGGGCGGCAGGTAGCCTAGTGGTTAGAGCTTTGGGGGGGGGGTTGGGGGGGCAGGTAGCCTAGTGGTTAGAGCGTTGGGGGGGGGGCAGGTAGCCTAGTGGTTAGAGCGTTGGGGGGGGGGGCAGGTAGCCTAGTGGTTAGAGCGTTGGGGGGGGGCAGGTAGCCTAGTGGTTAGAGCGTTGGGGGGGGGCAGGTAGGCTAGTGGTTAGAGTGCAGGGGGGGGGGCAGGTAGGCTAGTGGTTAGAGCGTTGGGGGGGGCAGGTAGCCTAGTGGTTAGAGCGTTGGGGGGGCAGGTAGCCTAGTGGTTAGAGTGCAGGGGGGGGCAGGTAGGCTAGTGGTTAGAGTGCAGGGGGGGGGCAGGTAGGCTAGTGGTTAGAGTGTAGGGGGGCGGCAGGTAGCCTAGTGGTTAGAGCGTTGGGGGGGGGGCAGGTAGCCTAGTGGTTAGAGCGTTGGGGGGGCAGGTAGCCTAGTGGTTAGAGTGCAGGGGGGGGGGGCAGGTAGGCTAGTGGTTAGAGTGTAGGGGCGGGCAGGTAGCCTAGTGGTTAGAGTGCAGGGGGGGGGGGCAGGTAGGCTAGTGGTTAGAGTGTAGGGGCGGCAGGTAGCCTAGTGGTTAGAGTGCAGGGGGGGGGCAGGTAGGCTAGTGGTTAGAGTGTAGGGGCGGCAGGTAGACTAGTGGTTAGAGTGCAGGGGGGGGGCAGGTAGGCTAGTGGTTAGAGTGTAGGGGCGGCAGGTAGACTATTGGTTAGAGTGCAGGGGGGGGGGGGGGGGGGGGGGTAGGTAGCCTAGTGGTTAGAATGTAGGGGCGGGTAGGTAGACTAGTGGTTAGAGTGCAGGGGGGGGCAGGTAGCCTAGTGGTTAGAGTGTAGGGGCGGCAGGTAGCCTAGTGGTTAGAGTGCAGATTGGGGGTAGGTAGCCTAGTGGTTAGAATGTAGGGGCGGGTAGGTAGCCTGGTGGTTAGAGTGCAGATTGGGGGTAGGTAGCCTAGTGGTTAGAATGTAGGGGCGGGTAGGTAGCCTGGTGGTTAGAGTGTAGGGGCAACATAACCGAAAAGGTCGCTGGTTCAAGTCCCCAAGCTGACAAGGTAGAAATCTGTCATTCTGCTCCTGAATAAGGCAGTTAACCCACTGTTCCCTGGTAGGCTGTCATTGTGAATAAGAAATTGTTCTTAAC
>NC_092113.1:42501510-42563946 GCF_045679555.1 Salvelinus alpinus | reverse complement strand
GGACTTGCCAAGTTAAATCAATTTTAAAAAGCTTTAATTTGAGGGTATTTACATCCAAATCGAGTGAACAGTGTAGGAATTACAACACTTTCTATATGTGGTCCCCACCCTTTTTTTTAAGGGACCAAAAGTAATTGGATAATTGTCTGCTCAGCTGCTCCATGGCCAGGTGTGTGCTAATCCCTCATTAGTTCATTTACAAGAAACTAGATAAAAGGTCTAGAGTTGATTTCAAGTGTGGCATTTGGAATCTGTTGCCGTTAACCCTCAAATATGAAGTCCGAAGAAATAACACACTGGAGAGCTCAGAGAACACCAAAAAGGCCCGGAAGACCACGGAAAACAACTTGTGACAGAAGAATTATTTCCCTGGTGATGTCACGTTCCTGACCTGTTTTCTCTTATTTTTGTATGTGTTTAGTTGGTCAGGGCGTGAGTTGGGGTGGGCATTCTATGTTACGTGTTTCTATGTTTAGGTTCATTGTTTGTTAGCCTTATATGGTTCTCAATCAGGGACAGGTGTTATTCATTTCCTCTGATTGAGAATCATATATAGGTAGGCTGTTTCACTCTGTTTGTTTGTGGGTGGTTGTCTTCCGTGTCTGTGTTTGTCGTGCCACACGGGACTGTTTCGGTTTGTGTAGTCTATTCCTGTTCTGCATGTTTATGTAAGTTTTTCCAGTTCAGGTCTGTCTACGTCGTTTTGTTATTTTGTTAATTATCAAGTGTAGTCTGTTTTCGTCTTGTTTAATAAATTCATTATGTCTTCATCACCCGTTGCGTCTTGGTCCAATCTCTCTCCTCAAGACGATCGTTACAGGTGAAGAAGAAAGAAAACTTCACAACAGTTGGTCAGATCAACCACACCCTCCAGAAGGTAGCTGTATCTGTGTCAGTCAACAACCAAAAAGAAGACTTCACCAGAGTAAATACAGAGGGTTTACCACAAGATGTAAACCATTGGTAAGCCTTAAAAAAAAAAACTGGAAAACCAGATTAGAGTTTGCCAAAACAACATCTAAAAAAAAAGTCTGTACAGTTCTGGAACAACATCCTATGGACAGATGAGACAAAGATCAACTTGTACCAGAATGATGGGAAGAGAAGAGTATGAAGAAGGGAAGTAGCTGCTCATGATCCAAAGTATACCACCTCACCGTGGGAAGCATGGTGGAGGTGGTGTTATGGAGTGGACATGTACGGCTGCCTGCCAATGGAACTGGTTCCCTTGTATTTTATTGATGACGTGACTGCTAACAAAAGCAGCAGGATGCATTCTGGAGTGTTAAGGGCTAATATTACTATCTGGTCAGATTCAGCCAAATGCTTCAATCTCATTGGACGGCGCATCACAGTGCAGATGGACCCGAAGCATACTGCGAAAGCCACCCAATACTTTTTTTTTTTAAAGGCAAAAAGTGGAATGTTCTGCAATGGCTAAGCCAATCACCTGACCTGAAGTCAATCACCTGACCCGAAGTCAATCACCTGACCCGAATCCAATTGAGCATTTCACTTTGCTGAAGGCAAAACGCCCCAAGAACAAGCAGGACCTGAGGACAGCTGCAGTAAAGGCCTGGCAGAGCAAAACGCCCCAAGAACAAGCAGGACCTGAGGACAGCTGCAGTAAAGGCCTGGCAGAGCATCAGCAGGGAAGAAACCCAGCATCTGGTGATGTCTATGGGTTCCAGACGTCAGGAAGTCATTGACTGCAAACGATGTTCAACCAAGTATTAAAACTCACAATTTAATTTATTGATATGTTGGTTTGTCCAATTACTTTTGAGCCCCTAAAATTAGGGGGGGCGGGGGTGTCTACAGTTGAAAGTCTACAGTTGTGGCCAAACGTTTTGAGAATGACACAAATATACATTTTCACAAAGTCTGCTGCCTCAGTTTGTATGATGGCAATTTGCATATACTCCAGAATGTTATGAAGAGTGATCAGATGAATTGCAAAGTCCCTCTTTTTGCCATGCAAATGACCTGAATCCCCCCAAAAACATTTCCACTGCATTTCAGCTTTGCCACTAAAGGACCAGCTGACATCATGTCGGTGATTCTCTCGTTAACACAGGTGTGAGTGTTGACGAGGACAAGGCTGGAGATCACTCTGTCATGCTGATTGAGTTCGAATAACAGACTGGAAGCTTCAAAAGGAGGGTGGTGCTTGGAATCATTGTTCTTCCTCTGTCAGCCATGGTTACCTGCAAGGAAACACGTGCCGTCATCATTGCTTAGGATATTGCTGCCAGATTGTACCTAAATCAACCATTTATCGGATCATCAAGAACTTCAAGGAGAGCGGTTCAATTGTTGTGAAGAAGGCTTCAGGGTGCCCAACAAAGTCCAGCAAGCGCCGGGACCGTCTCCTGAAGTTGATTCAGCTGCAGGATCGGGGCACCACCAGTACAGAGCTTGCTCAGGAATGGCAGCAGGCAGGTGTGAGTGCATCTGCACGCACAGTGAGGCAAAGACTTTTGGAGGATGGCCTGGTGTCAAGAAGGGCAGCAAAGAAGCCACTTCTCTCCAGGAAAAACATCAGGGACAGACTGATATTCTGCAAAAGGTACATGGATTGGACTGCTGAGGACTGGGGTAAAGTAATTTTCTCTGATGAATCCCCTTTCCGATTGTTTGGGGCATCCGGAAAAAAGCTTGTCCGGAGAAGACAAGGTGAGCCCTACCATCAGTCCTGTGTCATGCCAACAGTAAAGCATCCTGAGACCATTCATGTGTGGGGTTGCTTCTCAGCCAAGGGAGTGGGCTCACTCACAATTTTGCCTAAGAACACAGCCATGAATAAAGAATGGTACCAACACATCCTCCGAGAGCAACTTCTCCCTTTTCCAGCATGATGGAGCACCTTGCCATAAGGCAAAAGTGATAAGTGGCTCGGGAAACAAAACATCGATATTTTGGGTCCATGGTCAGGAATCTCCCCAGACCTTAATCTCATTGAGAACTTGTGGTCAATCCTCAAGAGGCGGGTGGACAAACAAAAACCCACAAATTCTGACAAACTCCAAGCATTGATTATGCAAGAATGGGCTGCCATCAGTCAGGATGTGGCCCAGAAGTTAATTGACAGCATGCCAAGGCGGATTGCAGAGGTCTTGAAAAAGAAGGGTCAACACTGCAAATATTGACTCTTTTGCATTAACTTCATGTAATTGTCAATAAAAGCCTTTGACACGTATGAAATGCTTGTAATTATACTTCAGTATTCCATAGTAACATCTGACAAAAATATCTAAAGACACTGAAGCAGCAAACTTTGTGAAAATGAATATTTGTGTCATTCTCAAAACTTTTGGCCACGACTATACAGTTTAAGCACATCGTTTCATTTCAAATTCATTGCGGTGGCGTACACAACCAAAATGATGCAAATTTTGTCACTGTCCAAATACTGAACTGACCTGACCTGACTCTAAGTGTTGTAGTAGTAGTATTAGTAGTACTAGTAGTAGTAGTATTAGTAGTAGTAGTGGTAGTAGTAGTATTAGTAGTACTAGTAGTAGTAGTATTAGTAGTAGTAGTATTAGTAGTACTAGTAGTAGTAGTATTAGTAGTAGTAGTAGTAGTCGTATTAGTAGTATTAGTAGTAGTAGTAGTACTAGTAGTATTAGTAGTACTAGTAGTATTATTAGTAGTATTAGTAGTATTAGTAGTAGTAGTAGTAGTATTATTGGTAGTATTAGTACTAGTAGTAGTAGTATTAGTAGTAGTACTAGTAGTATTAGTAGTATTATTAGTATTATTAGTAGTTTTAGTACTAGTAGTCGTAGTATTAGTAGTAGTAGTAGTAGTATTAGTAGTAGTAGTAGTAGTAGTAGTAGTAGTAGTAGTACTAGTAGTATTAGTAGTATTAGTAGTATTAGTAGTAGTATAAGTATTGTTCTGGTTGTTGTTGTAGTACTAGTAGTAGTAGTAGTATTGTTGTTGTATAAGTATAGTTCTGGTTGTTGTTGTAGTACTAGTAGTAGTATTAGTAGTATTGTTGTTGTATAAGTATTGTTCTGGTTGTTGTTGTTGTTGCCAATTAGAAGCTGGGGATGATTAGGTGGCCATGATGGTATGATGGCCAGATTGTTAATTTACACTGGACACAGGGGTTAACATTACTAACAGAATATTACCCAATTATCCACGTTAAAATGACGTAGTGTGCTCAGTGGGATGGCACTGGGTAATATGTGGTTGAAACTGGTGGGATGAGCGATAGGAGGATGGGCTCATTGTAATGGCTGGAATGTAATGGTTAGATACCATCCTATTTATCCCGTTAAAATGAGCCTGTCCTCCTATAAGATCCTCCCACCAGCCTCCTCTGGTTGAGCTGTTGATCAGTGAGATTACAACCTATAATTCACCCACTCAAAAAAAAGGACGACCAAAAGTTTGTTGACTTTCCAATATGTTAATACTATTATTTTCAAACCATTTTAAAAGCACAACCAAAATCCAATGGAGGAAAAAAAAACTATGTTTGGTTCAGCTGTCACCAAAATCTTGACCTTGTGACTCTACGATGATATTTACGCAAAGCATAGTTCTGAGATATTGAGCGTCAACGTTTTCACATCCCAGTCCTCTTAGAAGGAGGTTGTAGTGAGTTCTGCTTTCATAACCCATTAGGTCAACAACGTTGTTTGAACCAGTTACTACCCAGTGGGATGTGATCTTTTAGTGACCACAGACAGAGATAAATCCGTTTTCATTTCAATATGGATAGTTTTTTGTTGTTTTTGTTGTTTCCATGACCGCTGTCCTCTCTAGACCCTTTGACATCTTCATCCTGATCGCCATCTTCGCTAACTGTATAGCGCTGGGGGTGTCCAAGCCTTTCCCCGAGGAAGACTCCAACTCCACCAACCACGATCTGGTGAGTACAACATTAGGACTGTTCTATCTATCTCAGCTGGTTTAAAAAGGGGGGGGATACACTGTTCGCCCCGACGCTTTTGTTACTGTCGTCGTTATTGTTGTTTAAACGGAGGGATGTTCGTATGGAGACGAGCATCACGGTAAACATTTAGTTTTTGCAGTAACACAGTGTTTGTTGTTTTAGAGGGACCTCTTTTTTGTTGTTTATATTATCCCAAACGGCAGTTTACACCATTAAGGATTCCAGCTTTACCGGAAGTCCTACAGATTCTGTCGTCTAGAAGGGTCATGCCCATTTAAACTGTGGGGGTGGGGGGGATACGTGTCACCTCAATTTCATCAATGTTTTGATAGAGAAGACATTGAAGTGGCTGCCATACTGTTCCATAATTGATGTCTGTTCCAAACCTGTGATTTTACAGCTAATACTTAGATACATTCATCCCCAACTGCCTATAACGATTAGACGGATAAGATCTGAAATTATTTGCACAATGATTCGATGACGAACCGCTGATAGTCACATTCACTCTGTCTCAGTATTGTATGGTGATGGTTGATAAAGACTGTCTCAGTATTGTGTGGTTGATAAAGACTGTCTCAGTATTGTATGGTTGATAAAGACTGTCTCATTATTGTGTGGTGGTGATGGTTGATAAAGACTGTCTCAGTATTGTATGGTTGATAAAGACTGTCTCAGTATTGTATGGTTGATAAAGACTGTCTCAGTATTGTGTGGTGGTGATGGTTGATAAAGACTGTCTCAGTATTGTATGGTGTGGTGGTTGATAAAGACTGTCTCAGTATTGTATGGTGTAGTGGTGATCGTTGATAAAGACTGTCTCAGTATTGTATGGTGTAGTGGTGATGGTTGATAAAGACTGTCTCAGTATTGTGTGGTTGATAAAGACTGTCTCAGTATTGTATGGTGGTGATGGTTGATAAAGACTGTCTCAGTATTGTATGGTTGATAAAGACTGCCTCAGTATTGTATGGTGGTGATGGTTGATAAAGACTGTCTCAGTATTGTATGGTGGTGATGGTTGATAAAGACTGTCTCAGTATTGTATGGTGGTGGTTGATAAAGACTGTCTCAGTATTGTATGGTGTGATGGTTGATAAAGACTGCCTCAGTATTGTATGGTTGATAAAGACTGTCTCAGTATTGTGTAGTGGTGATGGTTGATAAAGACTGTCTCAGTATTGTATGGTGTGATGGTTGGTAAAGACTGTCTCAGTATTGTATGGTGTGATGGTTGATAAAGACTGCCTCAGTATTGTATGGTGTGATGGTTGATAAAGACTGTCTCAGTATTGTATGGTTGATAAAGACTGTCTCAGTATTGTATGGTGTGATGGTTGATAAAGACTGTCTCAGTATTGTATGGTTGATAAAGACTGTCTCAGTATTGTGTAGTGGTGATGGTTGATAAAGACTGTCTCAGTATTGTATGGTGTGATGGTTGGTAAAGACTGTCTCAGTATTGTATGGTGTGATGGTTGATAAAGACTGCCTCAGTATTGTATGGTGTGATGGTTGATAAAGACTGTCTCAGTATTGTATGGTGTGATGGTTGATAAAGACTGTCTCAGTATTGTATGGTGTGATGGTTGATAAAGACTGCCTCAGTATTGTATGGTGTGATGGTTGATAAAGACTGCCTCAGTATTGTATGGTGTGATGGTTGATAAAGACTGTCTCAGTATTGTATGGTTAATAAAGACTGTCTCAGTATTGTGTAGTGGTGATGGTTGATAAAGACTGTCTCAGTATTGTATGGTGTGATGGTTGGTAAAGACTGTCTCAGTATTGTATGGTGTGATGGTTGATAAAGACTGCCTCAGTATTGTATGGTGTGATGGTTGATAAAGACTGTCTCAGTATTGTATGGTTGATAAAGACTGTCTCAGTATTGTATGGTGTGATGGTTGATAAAGACTGTCTCAGTATTGTGTGGTTGATAAAGACTGTCTCAGTATTGTATGGTGTGATGGTTGATAAAGACTGTCTCAGTATTGTATGGTGTGATGGTTGATAAAGACTGTCTCAGTATTGTATGGTGGTGATGGTTGATAAAGACTGTCTCAGTATTGTATGGTTGATAAAGACTGTCTCAGTATTGTATGGTGTGATGGTTGATAAAGACTGTCTCAGTATTGTATGGTGGTGATGGTTGATAAAGACTGTCTCAGTATTGTATGGTTGATAAAGACTGTCTCAGTATTGTATGGTGTGATGGTTGATAAAGACTGTCTCAGTATTGTATGGTGTGATGGTTGATAAAGACTGTCTCAGTATTGTATGGTGTGATGGTTGATAAAGACTGTCTCATTATTGTATGGTGGTGATGGTTGATAAAGACTGTCTCAGTATTGTATGGTTGATAAAGACTGTCTCAGTATTGTATGGTGTGATGGTTGATAAAGACTGTCTCAGTATTGTATGGTTGATAAAGACTGTCTCAGTATTGTATGGTTGATAAAGACTGTCTCCGTATTGTATGGCGTGATGGTTGATAAAGACTGTCTCAGTATTGTATGGTGTAGTGGTGATGGTTGATAAAGACTGTCTCAGTATTGTATGGTGGTGATGGTTGATAAAGACTGTCTCAGTATTGTATGGTGGTGGTTGATAAAGACTGTCTCAGTATTGTATGGTTGATAAAGACTGTCTCAGTATTGTGTAGTGGTGATGGTTGATAAAGACTGTCTCAGTTTTGTATGGTGTGATGGTTGGTAAAGACTGTCTCAGTATTGTATGGTGTGATGGTGAATAAAGACTGTCTCAGTATTGTATGGTGTGATGGTTGATAAAGACTGTCTCAGTATTGTATGGATGATAAAGACTGTCTTAGTATTGTATGGTGTGATGGTTGATAAAGACTGTCTCAGTATTGTGTGGTTGATAAAGACTGTCTCAGTATTGTATGGTGTGATGGTTGATAAAGACTGTCTCAGTATTCTATGGTGTGATGGTTGATAAAGACTGTCTCAGTATTGTATGGTGGTGATGGTTGATAAAGACTGTCTCAGTATTGTATGGTTGATAAAGACTGTCTCAGTATTGTATGGTTGATAAAGACTGTCTCAGTATTGTATGGTGTGATGGTTGATAAAGACTGTCTCAGTATTGTATGGTGTGATGGTTGATAAAGACTGTCTCAGTATTGTATGGTGTGATGGTTGATAAAGACTGTCTCAGTATTGTATGGTGTAGTGGTGATGGTTGATAAAGACTGTCTCAGTATTGTATGGTGTGATGGTTGATAAAGACTGTCTCAGTATTGTATGGTTGATAAAGACTGTCTCAGTATTGTATGGTTGATAAAGACTGTCTCCGTATTGTATGGTGTGATGGTTGATAAAGACTGTCTCAGTATTGTATGGTGGTGATGGTTGATAAAGACTGTCTCAGTATTGTATGGTGGTGATGGTTGATAAAGACTGTCTCAGTATTGTAGGGTGGTGATGGTTGATAAAGACTGTCTCCGTATTGTATGGTGTGATGGTTGATAAAGACTGTCTCAGTATTGTATGGTGGTGATGGTTGATAAAGACTGTCTCAGTATTGTATGGTGGTGATGGTTGATAAAGACTGTCTCAGTATTGTATGGTGTGATGGTTGGTAAAGACTGTCTCAGTATTGTATGGTGGTGATGGTTGATAAAGACTGTCTCAGTATTGTATGGTGTGATGGTTGATAAAGACAGTCTCAGTATTGTATGGTGGTGATGGTTGATAAAGACTGTCTCAGTATTGTATGGTGTGATGGTTGGTAAAGACTGTCTCAGTATTGTATGGTGGTGATGGTTGATAAAGACTGTCTCAGTATTGTATGGTGTGATGGTTGGTAAAGACTGTCTCAGTATTGTATGGTGGTGATGGTTGATAAAGACTGTCTCAGTATTGTATGGTGTGATGGTTGGTAAAGACTGTCTCAGTATTGTATGGTGGTGATGGTTGATAAAGACTGTCTCAGTATTGTATGGTGTGATGGTTGGTAAAGACTGTCTCAGTATTGTATGGTGGTGATGGTTGATAAAGACTGTCTCAGTATTGTATGGTGTGATGGTTGCTAAAGACTGTCTCAGTATTGTATGGTGGTGATGGTTGATAAAGACTGTCTCAGTATTGTATGGTGTGATGGTTGATAAAGACAGTCTCAGTATTGTATGGTGGTGATGGTTGATAAAGACTGTCTCAGTATTGTATGGTGTGATGGTTGGTAAAGACTGTCTCAGTATTGTATGGTGGTGATGGTTGATAAAGACTGTCTCAGTATTGTATGGTGTGATGGTTGGTAAAGACTGTCTCAGTATTGTATGGTGGTGATGGTTGATAAAGACTGTCTCAGTATTGTATGGTGTGATGGTTGGTAAAGACTGTCTCAGTATTGTATGGTGGTGATGGTTGATAAAGACTGTCTCAGTATTGTATGGTGTGATGGTTGGTAAAGACTGTCTCAGTATTGTATGGTGGTGATGGTTGATAAAGACTGTCTCAGTATTGTATGGTGTGATGGTTGCTAAAGACTGTCTCAGTATTGTATGGTGGTGATGGTTGATAAAGACTGTCTCAGTATTGTATGGTGTGATGGTTGATAAAGACTGTCTCAGTATTGTATGGTGGTGATGGTTGATAAAGACTGTCTCAGTATTGTATGGTGTGATGGTTAGTAAAGACTGTCTCAGTATTGTATGGTGTGATGGTTGATAAAGACTGTCTCAGTATTGTAGGGTGGTGATGGTTGATAAAGACTGTCTCCGTATTGTATGGTGTGATGGTTGATAAAGACTGTCTCAGTATTGTATGGTGGTGATGGTTGATAAAGACTGTCTCAGTATTGTATGGTGGTGATGGTTGATAAAGACTGTCTCAGTATTGTATGGTGGTGATGGTTGATAAAGACTGTCTCAGTATTGTATGGTGGTGATGGTTGATAAAGACTGTCTCAGTATTGTATGGTGTGATGGTTGGTAAAGACTGTCTCAGTATTGTATGGTGGTGATGGTTGATAAAGACTGTCTCAGTATTGTATGGTGTGATGGTTGGTAAAGACTGTCTCAGTATTGTATGGTGGTGATGGTTGATAAAGACTGTCTCAGTATTGTATGGTGTGATGGTTGATAAAGATTGTCTCAGTATTGTATGGTGGTGATGGTTGATAAAGACTGTCTCAGTATTGTATGGTGTGATGGTTGGTAAAGACTGTCTCAGTATTGTATGGTGTGATGGTTGGTAAAGACTGTCTCAGTATTGTATGGTGTGGTGGTTGATAAAGACTGTCTCAGTATTGTAGGGTGGTGATGGTTGATAAAGACTGTCTCAGTATTGTATGGTGTGGTGGTAGGTAAAGACTGTCTCAGTATTGTATGGTGGTGATGGTTGATAAAGACTGTCTCAGTATTGTATGGTGTGATGGTTGATAAAGACTGTCTCAGTATTGTATGGTTGATAAAGACTGTCTCAGTATTGTATGGTGGTGATGGTTGATAAAGACTGTCTCAGTATTGTATGGTGTGATGGTTGGTAAAGACTGTCTCAGTATTGTATGGTGTAGTGGTGATGGTTGATAAAGACTGTCTCAGTATTGTATGGTGGTGATGGTTGATAAAGACTGTCTCAGTATTGTATGGTGGTGATGGTTGATAAAGACTGTCTCAGTATTGTATGGTGGTGATAGTTGATAAAGACTGTCTCACCACCACACAAACAGCTAGCTAGCATGGCAGACAGGAAAATAACACACCTAGCTTGCATGACAGACAGGAGAATAACAGACACATATATAGCATGGAAGACAGGGAAACAACAGACACTTATCTAGCATGACAGACAGGAGAGAATAACAGACCTCTCTAGCTAGCATGGCAGAGAGGATAATAACAGACACATAGATAGCATGGGAGACAGTGGAATAACAGACACCTGTCTAGCATGATTGTCACGATTTTCGTCGGGCGAAGGAGAATAGGACCAAAGTGCAGCGTGGTACGTATTCATAATACTTTTAATAAAGATGAACACTCGAACAAAAACAACAAAACGACCAACGAACAGTTCTGCAAGGTGCAACAAAACACTAAATAGAAAATAACCACCCACAACTAACAGTGGGAAAACAGGCTACCTAAGTATGGTTCTCAATCAGAGACAACGATAGACAGCTGCCTCTGATTGGGAACCATACCAGGCCAAACACATAGAAATATAAAATATAGACATACAAACATAGAATGCCCACCCACATCACACCCTGACCAAACAAAAAATAGAAACATACAAAACAATCTACGGTCAGGGCGTGACAATGATAGACAGGATAATAACAGACCTATCTAGCTAGCATGGGAGACAGTGGAATAACAGACACCTGTCTAGCATGATAGACAGGATAATAACATAATTTTTATTTTATTTTTTTATATAACACTAGCTTTACAGACGGGAATGACAGAGACCTAGCTAGCATGACAGACAAGGGAATGAAAGAGACTTAGCTAGCATGACAGACAAGGGAATGACAGAGACCTAGCTAACATGACAGAGACCTAGCTAACATGACAGACAAGGGAATGACAGAGACTTAGCTAGCATGACAGACAAGGGAATGACAGAGACCTAGCTAGCATGACAGACAGGGGAGTGACAGAGACCTAGCTAGCATGACAGACAAGGGAATGACAGAGACCTAGGTAGCATGACAGACAGGAGAATGACAGAGACCTAACTAGCATGACAGACAGGGGAATGACAGAGACCTCGCTAGCATGACAGACAGGGGGATGACAGAGACCTAGCTAGCATGACAGAGACCTAGCTAGCATGACAGACAAGGGAATGAAAGAGACCTAGCTAGCATGACAGACAAGGAAATGACAGAGACCTAGCTAGCATGACAGACAAGGAAATGACAGAGATCTAGCTAGCATAACAGACATGGAAATGACAGAGACCTAGCTAGCATGACAGACAAGGAAATGACAGAGATCTAGCTAGCATAACAGACATGGAAATGACAGAGACCTAGCTAGCATGACAGACAGGGGAATGACAGAGACCTAGCTAGCATGACAGACAGGGGAATGACCGAGACCTAGCTAGCATAACAGACAGGGGAATGACAAAGACCTAGCTTGCATAACAGACAAGGGAATGAAAGAGACCTAGCTAGCATGACAGACAGGGGAATGACAGAGACCTAGCTAGCATAACAGACAGGGGAATGACCGAGACCTAGCTAGCATAACAGACAAGGGAATGAAAGAGACCTAGCTAGCATAACAGACAAGGGAATGAAAGAGACCTAGCTAGCATGACAGACAAGGAAATGACAGAGACCTAGCTAGCATAACAGACAGGGGAATGACCGAGACCTAGCTAGCATAACAGACAGGGGAATGACAAAGACCTAGCTAGCATAACAGACAAGGGAATGAAAGAGACCTAGCTAGCATAACAGACAAGGGAATGACCGAGACCTAGCTAGCATAACAGACAAGGGAATGACCGAGACCTAGCTAGCATAACAGACAGGGGAATGACAGAGACCTAGCTAGCATAACAGACAGGGGAATGACAGAGACCTAGCTAGCATAACAGACAAGGGAATGACAGAGACCTAGCTAGCATAACAGACAGGGGAATGACAGAGACCTAGCTAGCATAACAGACAGGGGAATGACAGAGACCTAGCTAGCATAACAGACAGGGGAATGACAGAGACCTAGCTAGCATAACAGACAGGGGAATGACAGAGACCTAGCTAGCATAACAGACAGGGGAATGACCGAGACCTAGCTAGCATAACAGACAGGGGAATGACAGAGACCTAGCTAGCATGACAGAGACCTAGCTAGCATAACAGACAGGGGAATGACAGAGACCTAGCTAGCATAACAGACAGGGGAATGACAGAGACCTAGCTAGCATAACAGACAGGGGAATGACAGAGACCTAGCTAGCATAACAGACAGGGGAATGACAGAGACCTAGCTAGCATAACAGACAGGGGAATGACCGAGACCTAGCTAGCATAACAGACAGGGGAATGACCGAGACCTAGCTAGCATAACAGACAGGGGAATGACAGAGACCTAGCTAGCATGACAGAGACCTAGCTAGCATAACAGACAGGGGAATGACAGAGACCTCGCTAGCATAACAGACAGGGGAATGACAGAGACCTCGCTAGCATAACAGACAGGGGAATGACAGAGACCTAGCTAGCATAACAGACAGGGGAATATGCTCAGATGGGTGCATGACATTGATATAATTAGATGTTCTTTAGGTCTCTAGGAGGGGGACAGCTGCTTTAGGAGGGGGACAGCTGCTTTAGGAGGGGGACAGCTGCTTTAGGAGGGGGACAGCTGCTTTAGGAGTGGAACAGCTGCTTTAGGAGGGGGACAGCTGCTTTAGGAGGGGGACAGCTGCTTTAGGAGGGGGACAGCTGCTTTAGGAGGGGGACAGCTGCTTTAGGAGGGGGACAGCTGCTTTAGGAGGGGGACAGCTGCTTTAGGAGGGGGACAGCTGCTTTAGGAGTGGAACAGCTGAGAAAAGGGGGACACGGTCTTCTTCGCTGTATTCGTTGAGTCTCTTTCTGCGTTCAAGGTTTATTTTTACAGTCTATGGCTTGACGAAACTGCCAGCGGTAGGCCTATAGTTGCACTTGATTTGTTTGTTCTTGGCCTGCCGGGTAGGCAGAGTTCTACCTTTAGACACATAAAATGATTTAAAATGGGAACGCTTTTTCTTCTCGGTGCTAGGGATGCTGAAAAAAATAACGCATCTACCGCCAACAGCGCAAAAACAATTCATTAAAATAGGAACCAAAAGGATTATCATCAGGGTTTTTTTTACAGAAATGTTTGGTGATTCACTAGAATGCCTTGGTGATCGACCGGTCGATCGCGATTGACTGGTTGGTGACCACTGATCTACTGTATAGCGTTAGCCTGCTCTGGTGTTGCAGTAGTCTGATAGAGCTATAGCTAGGTCTCTGTCATAGCTATAGCTAGGAGATGAAAAAAATCCACTACATTCCAGGGTTTCCAGAATCAGAATATAGTACGTTATGTTTGTTCCTTGATGAAAATGACAATTAGCTTAAACTACTTTTAATAAATAGATACTTCAGCTAGTGATATCACTGTGTGTAGCCATGCAAGGCATATGCTCAACAACCCTGCATGGGTGGCACATTGCCTCATGGGTAACGTAGTTTTAATGTCATTAACACATAACAACACAAAATAATGCCGGATTAAGGAGGGATCGAGCAGGAAATCCAGTATCCTCCAACCAGACTTGGATAGCATATCTATAGCACATTCATGTCATGCTATGCAAGAGCTCAAATCTAGGTATCTTAATAGATGCATCATTACAATGACAGCGTAGCGTCATCCTTACCATCTGTTCTCAAAAGTGTTAACCAAGGTTAGAGTGGTTGTGCCAAACCACGTTGATTTATAACCTGCGCCAGCCCCATTTCCCCCACTGGCTGGTAGAAGCCTGAACCAGCCCCATTTCCCCCACCGGCTGGTAGAGGCCTGTACCAGCCCCATTTCCCCCACCGGCTGGTAGAGGCCTGTACCAGCCCCATTTCCCCCACCGGCTGGTAGAGGCCTGGACCATCCCCATTTCCCCCACTGGCTGGTAGAGGCCTGTACCAGCCCCATTTCCCCCACCGGCTGGTAGAGGCCTGTACCAGCCCCATTTCCCCCACCGGCTGGTAGAGGCCTGTACCAGCCCCATCGCTGGTAGAGGCCTGTACCAGCCCCATTTCCCCCACCGGCTGGTAGAGGCCTGTACCAGCCCCATTTCCCCCACCGGCTGGTAGAGGCCTGTACCAGCCCCATTTCCCCCACCGGCTGGTAGAGGCCTGTACCAGCCCCATTTCCCCCACTGGCTGGTAGAGGCCTGTACCAGCCCCATTTCCCCCACTGGCTGGTAGAGGCCTGTACCAGCCCCATTTCCCCCACTGGCTGGTAGAGGCCTGTACCAGCCCCATTTCCCCCACCGGCTGGTAGAGGCCTGTACCAGCCCCATTTCCCCCACCGGCTGGTAGAGGCCTGTACCAGCCCCATTTCCCCCACCGGCTGGTAGAGGCCTGTACCAGCCCCATTTCCCCCACTGGCTGGTAGAGGCCTGTACCAGCCCCATTTCCCCCACTGGCTGGTAGAGGCCTGTACCAGCCCCATTTCCCCCACCGGCTGGTAGAGGCCTGTACCAGCCCCATTTCCCCCACCGGCTGGTAGAGGCCTGTACCAGCCCCATTTCCCCCACTGGCTGGTAGAGGCCTGTACCAGCCCCATTTCCCCCACTGGCTGGTAGAGGCCTGTACCAGCCCCATTTCCCCCACTGGCTGGTAGAGGCCTGTACCAGCCCCATTTCCCCCACCGGCTGGTAGAGGCCTGTACCAGCCCCATTTCCCCCACTGGCTGGTAGAGGCCTGTAGCTGGTAGAGGCCTGTAGCTGGTAGAGGCCTGTAGCTGGTAGAGGCCTGTAGCTGGTAGAGGCCTGTAGCTGGTAGAGGCCTGTAGCTGGTAGAGGCCTGTAGCTGGTAGAGGCCTGTAGCTGGTAGAGGCCTGTAGCTGGTAGAGGCCTGTACCGTGACTTACTTGAGTTACTCATGTTAAAAACCCAGCAGCGTTACAGTTCTTAACACAAAGCGGTGAGCCTGGCACCTACTACCATTCCCCATTCAAAGGCACTTAAATGCTTCTTTAACCCGTCTCCCCCCCTTCATCTACACTGATTGAAGTGGATTTAACAAGTGACATCAATAAGGGATTCATAGCTTTCACCTGGTCAGTCTATGTCAGTGGAAATAGCAGGTGTTCTTAATGTTTTGTATACTCAGTGTAGAAATGACCGTACATTGACTGCATAGAATTCATTTGGCCCTTTTAAACGCCGGTCCTATGAATTAGAGATGCAAACTGAGCAGTTAATTACCATGAAGTGCTCAGCTATAAAAAGGTTAATGAATGGCAAAATAGAGTTGGCTTTACTTTGACTACATACAGTATAATTCATACATAGACTATTCATCTGTACATTATTGACCAGTGTAACTGTGTTGTGGAGGAGGGCTGTTAATGAGTTATGATATGACCCTCAACTACACGATTTGATCTGTAACATTTACCCTGAGGATTCAACCCTGAGGAGATCTTTATGCAGCGTTGACCTCAGTGAGAAGAAGACGAAGGTAAGTCACACTGTACCAGCCGGTGGGGGAAATGGGGCTGGCGCAGGTTATAAATCACCATAGCATATTCGCTAACACTGGTATGGCAGAAGTTCACTGTTGAGAACAGCCATAATGATGACGCTACGCTGTCATTGTACTGATGCATCTATTAAGATATACCTAGATATGAGATCATACATAGCATGACATGAATATGCTATAGATATGTTATGGCTATTAACCTTTAATAATGCAGTTGGGACCTGTTATAACACGTTCATGACATGCTTATAGATGAGT
Source organism: Salvelinus alpinus (assembly GCF_045679555.1). Taxonomy (NCBI): domain Eukaryota; kingdom Metazoa; phylum Chordata; class Actinopteri; order Salmoniformes; family Salmonidae; genus Salvelinus; species Salvelinus alpinus. The sequence continues at coordinate 42,547,556 of NC_092113.1, read as the reverse complement.
AATAAATGTGTTATGGGATATGTAGATGTGTAGTAAAGCATTACCTGTAGCCAGTCCATCCCATGCCTAACGTGATGTGCTAGATACTGTCAGTGATTTAAATGTAACCTAGACAGATAAAGGGATCATGGTGGCTAGTAAGCTATAAGCCATGTTTATGTATCAGCCAGTCAGCCAGCCAGCTAGTCAATCAGTCAGTCACAGTCAGCCAGCCATCCATCCAGTCAGCCAGCTAGTCAGCCAGCCATCCATCCAGTCAGCCAGCTAGTCAGTCAATCAGTCAGTCAGCCAGCTAGTCAGCCAGCCATCCATCCAGTCAGCCATCCATCCATCCATCCATCCATCCAGTCAGCCAGCCATCCATCCATCCAGTCAGCCAGCCATCCATCCAGTCAGCCAGCTAGTCAGTCAGTCAGTCAGCCAGCCATCCATCCATCCATCCATCCAGTCAGCCAGCCACTCAGTCAACCAGGAAAGTCAGCCTGTGAGTCAGCCTGTGAGTCAGGCTGTGAGTCAGTCAGTCACAGTCAGCCAGCCAGCTAGGCAGTCAGCCATCCAGTCAGCCAGCCAGCTAGGCAGTCAGCCATCCAGTCAGTATGTCAGTCAGCTGTAACACTAGAGAACCCAAACAGTATAGGCATCTCCTGTTAATGGACAAATGGATGGAGGGATGGAGGTATGGATGGAAGGACAGGCCTGATTCTAACAGGGAGTTTCCTACGTCTGTTGTTTTGCAAAGAGAAGGGTTTTCCCTCTGTAACCATCAGACAGTGTGGCACTGGAGAGGGAGGGAGGGATGGACGACCAGAGCCCTATATTTAAAGAGACAACTTTTAGAATTTTAAATATCGTTCTAATTCTAGACATTATGTTAAATAATAATGGCATTGTGAAATATTCCTCATGTAATGTTAATGGGAGCAAACATGGCTGCCATAGAATGTTCAGGTCATTGACCAGGTCCTGCCGTGTAGTTCTGGGCTGATCCCTCACCTTCCTCATGATCATTGATGCCCCACGAGGTGAGATCTTACATGGAGCCCCAAACCGAGGGTGATTGACCGTCATCTTGAACTTCTTCCATTTTCTAATAAATGCGCCAACAGTTGTTGCCTTCTCACCAAGCTGCTTGCCTATTGTCCTGTAGCCCATCCCAGCCTTGTGCAGGTCTACAATTTTATCCCTGATGTCCTTACACAGCTCTGTGGTCTTGGCCATTGTGGAGAGGTTGGAGTCTGTTTGATTGAGTGTGTGGACAGGTGTCTTTTATACAGGTAACGATTTCAAACAGGTACAGTTAATACAGGTAATGAGTGGAGAACAGGAGGGCTTCTTAAAGAAAAACTAACAGGTCTGTGAGAGCCGGAATTCTTACTGGTTGGTAGGTGATCAAATACTTATGTCATACAATAAAATGCAAATTAATTACTTAAAAATCATACAATGTGATTTTCTGGATTTTTGTTTTAGATTCCGTCTCTCACAGTTGAAGGCAGGTAGGTAGGCAGGAAGGCAGGCAGGTAGGCAGGCAGGCAGGTAGGCAGGCAGGCAGGCAGGTAGGTAGGTAGGTAGGTAGGCTGCCAGGGATGTGACGCTGACCGATGACTGACAGAGTCCTGAGGAAGACCTGAGAGGTCGAAACATTGTTTTGCCAATAACACAACACGGAAACATAGATTGCAGTATAATGTATGTTACACAGTGACCCTAAAGAGGTCACAGGTGCTGCCTTGTCACTGATGCCAGCAGGGGTGGACTGGCCATAGGACAATTCTGGCAAATGCCAGATGGGCTGATCCATTTTAAGCCCAGTGGGCCAGTCTAAATCTTTTTTTCTGTTGCTCAAAATGATCATTATTTAGCTAATAATGGGGAGCCTCGAGGAAAATACAGGCCGGTGTGGGGGCCTCAAGGGAAACACAGGCCGACTCGGGGGCCTCAAGGGAAACACAGGCCGGTGTGGGGGCCTCAAGGGAAAATACAGGCCGGTGTGGGGGCCTCAAGGGAAAATACAGGCCGACTCGGGGGCCTCAAGGGAAACACAGGCCGACTCGGGGGCCTCAAGGGAAACACAGGCCGACTCGGGGGCCTCAAGGGAAACACAGGCCGGTGTTTTGGAAATACCCAGACCAATTTCTGGTCCCTGGATGCCAGTACTGTTTAGTAGATCAAATGTGGTTCCTTCTGATCAAACATCACTCTGTAGACAATATGTACTGACCCATGTCATACTATTTTGCCGACCCAGACCCTACTGTGCTTCCTTTGTCCTTTCAAGAACAGAACACACAATAGTGTGTAACAGGGCCAGCACAGTACAGCTTGGTCTGGCTTGGATTGGCTCAGTATTGTGGAAAGGGCATAAGGTATGTGAGGAGAATGACTCTTATTCCTTAATTTACCAGAAGAGTGACGCTGCTGTTTTACAACCACTTTTATCCAGTGATAATTTAGCACTCGTGAGATGCAGTATGACAAAATGGTCCCGGGACTGAGTTCAACTGAACATTGGTCCCATCTTGGACTGAGTTCAACTGAACATTGGTCCCATCTTGGACTGAGTTCAACTGAACATTGGTCCCATCTTGGACTGAGTTCAACTGAACATTGGTCCCATCTGGGACCGAGTTCAACTGAACATTGGTCCCATCTTGGACTGAGTTCAACTGAACATTGTGTGACACAAAACAGAGAGAGAGAGGGGGAAATGGTTTTCTATTCCGTCAGGACTGGAAGGGGTTGAATGTGCATAAGATTCATGTTATGAGTATAATTCTTCTGTCAAATGGCTCATTCTGTGTCCTGGCGGTTATCCAGCGTGACGGCAGCAGCGTGTGTATTATATATGCCGCTGGCCTGACACACAGCCCATGCCGTGCCACCCCAGGAGATTATAATCGCTCGGAGTGCTTCCTTCAGATTTGATCCGATAAAAAGATTGTAATCGTTCTCTCCATCAGCCCATTACTATGGTGATGTCTGTGTTACTATGGGGATGTCTGTGTTACTATGGTATTCTCTGTGTTACTATGGCATTATGTGTTACTATGTTAGTATGTGTTACTATGGTATTATGTGTTACTATGGTGTTCTCTGTGTTACTATGTTAGTATGTGTTACTATGGTATTATGTGTTACTATGGTGTTCTCTGTGTTACTATGTTAGTATGTGTTACTATGGTATTATGTGTTACTATGGTGTTCTCTGTGTTACTATGTTAGTATGTGTTACTATGGTATTATGTGTTACTATGGTATTATCTGTGTTACTATGATATTATGTGTTACTATGGTATTATGTGTTACTATGGTATTATCTGTGTTACTATCACAGTACCCTGGGAGGACTCAGTAGATGAGGCTTATGAGCGAAAACATCTGCGCTATGCTGATCTAGCTGCCGAAGCACGGCATCATGGCTGGAACACAGAGGTCCGACCAGTGGAGGTGGGCTGCAGAGGTTTTGTGGCAACATCTACAACCAGACTGCTTAGAGACCTGGGAATTAAGGGCCAGAGCCAGCGTTCGGCAATCAAAGCTGCATCAGAGGCGGCAGAAGGCAGCAGTCAATGGCTCTGGATGAAGAGGAAAGACCCCAGCTGGGCCCCGAAGTGAGAGGGCCAGGAGGTATGCGGTCAACAATGCTTGACTCAGGGAGGAAGACGCCCCTGCCATGCATAGTCCCATGGGATGTTGGCTATCAACAACAAGGCAACACCTATGACTAATTGGGAATGGGACGCAAGCGTAGGATTGATCACCCTGTCGCTGGCCGCCTTTGGGGAGGGTGTATAGTGTGAAAGGCCGAAACACCCTAGGAACCAAAGGTACACTACTGACGATGCGCTCCCCAAATTTCACCAGTCTCACTGTTCATGAACTCTTGGAAGTGCTTGCACAAAGGATAGTAACATCTCATCCTGTGTTCTTGGAATCTATGGTGTTCTCTGTGTTACTATGGTATTATGTGTTACTATGGTATTATGTGTTACTATGGTGATGTCTGTGTTACTATGGTATTCGCTGTGTTACTATGGTGATGGCTGTGTTACTATGGTGTTCTCTGTGTTACTATGGTATTATCTGTGTTACTATGATATTATGTGTTACTATGGTATTATGTGTTACTATGGTATTATGTGTTACTATGGTGATGTCTGTGTTACTATGGTATTCGCTGTGTTACTATGGTGATGGCTGTGTTACTATGGTGTTCTCTGTGTTACTATGGTATTATGTGTTAATATGGTATTCTCTGTGTTACTATGGTATTCTCTGTGTTACTATGGCATTCTCTGTGTTACTATGGTATTATCTGTGTTACTATGGTATTATCTGTGTTACTATGGTATTATCTGTGTTACTATGGTACTATCTGTGTTACTATGGCATTCTCTGTGTGTTACTATGGCGTTGTCTGTGTTACTATGGTCTTGTCTGTATTACTATGGTATTTCATCAGTCCTAGCATTACTATGGTATTTGGCCAACTGACAGAGTATTTGGTTTTACAAGCTCTAACATCCTGCTTAAAGACCCTAACAACCAGACAGATCCTGCTTAAAGACCCTAACAACCAGACAGATCCAGCTTAAAGACCCTAACAACCAGACAGATCCTGCTTAAAGACCCTACCAACCAGACAGATCCTGCTTGAAGACCCTAACAACAAACAACGAACTACATCACACTAATTAGAATGCATGTCCAAGCCTTGTTGTGGTCCGTCTGAGCTGGTTGACCTTAATGGTAATGGTAGTGATGCAGGCTGAATTACAATGAAGTATCTGCAGTACATAGAAATAAATAAATGAAAAGGTACCATTTAAAGGGCCAATCAGAAGTTCAAAGATTAACAAAGCGAGCGGTCATCCGCCTCTGTTTTGGTAAAAGGGGATGGGCTTGGAGAAATGTAACCACTCTCAAATTCATAGTCCGAGCTATGGATGCAAGACCGGACCATCCATGATATCAATTTTATAATTTAAACATGTTTTGAGGCTATACAGTGTTTGTTTACATTTAGTTAAACAAGCTTTATATATTGGGTTTGGACGGGGTGTGACAGTTGAACTACGCGCATAAGGCATTAAAAAAAGTTTTATTCTTCAAGAATTAATGGATATATATATCATTAATTTAATGATATAACTGTTAATTGAAATGCATTCCAGGTGACTACCTCATGAAACTGGTTGAGAGAATTCCAAGATTGTGCAAAGCTGTCATCAATGCAAAGGATGGCTATTTGAAGAATCTCAAATATAAAATATATTTTGTATTGTTTAACACTTGTTTTGGTTACTACATGATTCCATATGTGTTATTTCATGGTTTTGATGTCTTCACTATTATTCTACAATGTAGAAAATAGTAAAAAATAAAGAAAAACCCTTGAATGAGTAGGTGTTCTAAGGCTTTTATATCATTAATTTATAAGTCTGAAGAGGTGTGTAACAATTGCAGATTGCCCCTTTAAGAGTTTTTCTGGATGTCGCTGAGGGTTTCTGGCGATTCAGAACTGAACCTTTTTAGTAAACTTTTAACAAGGACTCCTTGAGTTGACTGGGATTCAGCACCATGGACAACTGCCACCACTGCCAATGCAATACAGTGAATGGACGACGTGTGCCACCACTGCCAATGCAATACAGTGAATGGACGACGTGTGCCACCACTGCCAATGCAATACAGTGAATGGACGACGTGTGCCACCACTGCCAATGCAATACAGTGAATGGACGACGTGTGCCACCACTGCCAATGCAATACAGTGAATGGACGACGTGTGCCACCACTGCCAATGCAATACAGTGAATGGACGACGTGTGCCACCACTGCCAATGCAATACAGTGAATGGACGACGTGTGCCACCACTGCCAATGCAATACAGTGAATGGACGACGTGTGCCACCACTGCCAATGCAATACAGTGAATGGACGACGTGTGCCACCACTGCCAATGCAATACAGTGAATGGACGACGTGTGCCACCACTGCCAATGCAATACAGTGAATGGACGACGTGTGCCACCACTGCCAATGCAATACAGTGAATGGACGACGTGTGCAACCACTGCCAATGCAATACAGTGAATGGACGACGTGTGCCACCACTGCCAATGCAATACAGTGAATGGACGACGTGTGCCACCACTGCCAATGCAATACAGTGAATGGACGACGTGTGCAACCACTGCCAATGCAATACAGTGAATGGACGACGTGTGCCACCACTGCCAATGCAATACAGTGAATGGACGACGTGTGCAACCACTGTCAATGCAATACAGTGAATGGACGACGTGTGCCACCACTGCCAATGCAATACAGTGAATGGACGACGTGTGCCACCACTGCCAATGCAATACAGTGAATGGACGACGTGTGCCACCACTGCCAATGCAATACAGTGAATGGACGACGTGTGCCACCACTGCCAATGCAATACAGTGAATGGACGACGTGTGCCGAGAGCTTCAGCAGAACAGTTGCCCTTTTTTCAATGAAACTGATCAACACGTCTCCATAGATAGAACCCTAACTCTACTGCCCTGGTGTGTGTGTGTGTGTGTGTGTGTGTGTGTGTGTGTGTGTGTGTGTGTGTGTGTGTGTGTGTGTGTGTGTGTGTGTGTGTGTGTGTGTGTGTGTGTGTGTGTGTGTGTGTGTGTGTGTGTGTGTGTGTGTGTGTGTGTGTGTGTGTGTGTGTGTGTGTGTGTGGACAATGAGTTGAGTAACTTCTTATGTATCTGTCAGAATCATAACACCGGTCACGTTGTGGTTCGATGTGGAAACAATGTTGACTCAACCGGTGCGTTCCCCGGTGGGATGACACTGCACCTTCCAATAATGATTGTATGTGTCCCGCATCATCCTGCGGGATGATGAGGGTTGGACAGAACGATGGGGATAAAGAGAGGGAATTGAAAAGAGGGCGGTTGGGGGGGAGAGAGAGAGGGGTGAGGGTTGTGAGAGAAGGGAGGTTGCAAGGGAGAGGGAGAGTGAGTGAGACTGTCTGTTCATCTGGCAGAGAGACAGAGAGACTGTATGTTCGTTTGCCGGAGAGACTCTCTGTTCATCTGGCAGAGAGACAGAGAGACTGTATGTTCGTTTGCCGGAGAGACTCTCTGTTCATCTGGCAGAGAGACAGAGAGACTGTATGTTCGTTTGCCGGAGAGACTCTCTGTTCATCTGGCAGAGAGACAGAGAGACTGTATGTTCGTTTGCCGGAGAGACTCTCTGTTCATTTGGCAGAGAGACAGAGAGACTGTATGTTCGTTTGCCGGAGAGACTCTCTGTTCATCTGGCAGAGAGACAGAGAGACTGTATGTTCGTTTGCCGGAGAGACTCTCTGTTCATTTGGCAGAGAGACAGTGAGACAGACTGTCTGTTCATTTGACAGAGACAGAGAGAAAGTCTGTTTGTTTGGCAGAGATACTGTCTGTTAGTTTGGCAGAGATACTGTCTGTTAGTTTGGCAGAGATACTGTCTGTTAGTTTGGCAGAGATACTGTCTGTTAGTTTGGCAGAGATACTGTCTGTTAGTTTGGCAGAGAGACTGTCTGTTCGTTTGGCAGAGAGACAGAGAGACTCTATGTTCGTTTGACAGAGAGACAGAGAGACTTCTTGTTCGTTTGACAGAGAGACAGAGAGACTTCTTGTTCGTTTGACAGAGAGACAGAGAGACTCTGTTCGTTTGGCAGAGAGACAGGGAGACTTCTTGTTCGTTTGACAGAGAGACAGAGAGACTTCTTGTTCGTTTGACAGAGAGACAGAGAGACTTCTTGTTCGTTTGACAGAGAGACAGAGAGACTAGACTGTCTGTTCGTTTGACAGAGAGAAAGAGAGACTGTCTGTTCGTTTGACAGAGAGACAGAGAGACTTCTTGTTTGTTTGGCAGAGAGACAGAGATACTGTCTGTTCGTTTGACAGAGAGACAGAGATACTGTCTGTTCGTTTGACAGAGAGACAGAGATACTGTCTGTTCGTTTGACAGAGAGATAGAGATACTGTCTGTTCGTTGGACAGAGAGACAGAGATACTCTCTGTTCGTTTGACATAGAGACAGAGAGTCACTGTTCGTTTGACAGCTCTAAATGCTCTATGTCCTGATAAGCAGCTTACTCTCTCTCTCCTCCCTGTCTCCTCCCCCCTTCACTCTCTCCTCCATGTCTCCTCCCCCCTTCACTCTCTCCATCCCTCCATCCCTCCATCCCTACCCCCCCACAGTCTTTCGTGCTATTTCGCTCTCTCTTTCTCCCCCCCCCCTCTCCTCACAATAGTGTGTGTGATGAGTAGTATAAACACATTTGGATAGTGTAGGGGCAGAGGTTAGGGCTGGGGCTGAGACTGGGACAGCGACAGGGACAGGGGCTGGGGCTAAGGCTGGGGCTGAGGCTGGGGCTGGGACTGGGACAGGGACAGGGGCTGGGGCTAAGGCTGGGGCTGAGACTGGGACAGGGACAGGGACTGGGGCTAAGGCTGAGGCTGGGGATGAGGCTGAGGCTGGGACAGGGACAGGGACAGGGACAGAGACAGGGGCTGGGGCTAAGGCTGAGGCTGAGACTGGGGCTGAGGCTGGGACAGGGACTGGGACTGGGACTGGGACTGGGATTGGGGCTGGGGCTGGGGCTGAGACAGGGACAGGGGCTGGGACAGGTACTGGGGCTGAGACTGGTGCTGAGGCTGGGACTGGGGCTGGGACTGGGGCTGGGACTGGGGCTGGGACTGGGACAGGGGCTGGGACAGGGGCTGGGACAGGGACTGGGGCTGGTGCTGAGGTTGGGGCTGGGACTGGGGCTGGGACTGGGGCTGGGGCTGGGGCTGGGACTGGGGCAGGGACTGGGGCAGGGACTGGGACTGGGGCTGGGGCTGAGGCTGAGGCTGAGGCTGGGACAGGGACAGGGACAGGGACAGGGACTGGGACAGGGTCTCGGACTGGGACTGGGGCTGGTGCTAAGGCTGGGACTCGGATTGGGACTGGGTCTAGGGCTGAGGCTGGGGCTGGTGCTAAGGCTGGGGCTGGGACTGGGACTGGGTCTAGGGCTGGGACTGGGTCTAGGACTGAGGCTGGGGCTGGGTCTAGGGCTGAGGCTGGGACAGGGACTGGGGCTGGTGCTGAGGCTGGGGCTAGTGCTGAGGCTGGGGCTGGGTCTAGGGCTGGGGCTGGGGCTGGTGCTGGGGCTGGGACTGGGTCTAGGGCTGGGACTTGGTCTAGGGCTGAGGCTGGGGCTGGTGCTGGGACTGGGTCTAGGGCTGAGGCTAGGACGGGTCTTTAAAAACATGTACCAATGTGCTCATTTCGGTCAGTGCAACTACATATATTTGATAAGAGAGACCAAAACGCTGGTCTTAACGGTGACGCAGTTGGTAATGACGTGGATTTTGAGAGCAGCCTATCCAGCCGTGACGCACGGTCCCCACGGAATCAGAGACGTGCCAGTGAACCTCGTAAACATAAAAAAAAACGATTGCTTTTCCCCCAATTTAGAATAAATTGGATTAACCTGTCTAGCCCCGGGGTTCCGCTAGCGGAACTCCTCCCACATTCCACTGAAAAGGCAGAGCGCGAAATTAAAAAAATATTTTTGAGAAATATTTAACTTTCACACATTAACAAGTCCAATACAGCAAATAAAAGATAAACATCTTGTGAATCCAGTCAACATGTCCGATTTTTAAAATGTTTTACAGCGAAAACACCACGTATATTTATGTTAGCTCACCACCAAATACAAAAAAGCACAGACATTTCTTTCACAGCGCAGGTAGCATGCACAAAACCAACCTAACCAAGGACCAACCAAACTAACCAAGAAACAACTTCATCAGATGACAGTCTTACAACATGTTACACAATAAATCTATGTTTTGTTAGAAAAATTTGCATATTTGAGCTATAAATCAGTTTTACATTGCAGTTACCATCACAGCTACCGTCACAAATAGCACCGAAGCAGCCAGAGTAATTTTAGAGACCAACGTGGAATACTTAAATACTCATCATAAAACATTTCTGAAAAATGAATGGTGTACAGCAAATGAAAGACAAGCATCTTGTGAATCCAGCCAATATTTCAGATTTTTTAAGTGTTTTACAGCGAAAACACAATATAGCATTATATTAGCTTACCACAATGGCCAGAAACACAAGCCATTTACCAGCAGCAAAAGTTAGCGATCGTAACAAACCAGCAAAAGATATATAATTTTTGACTAACCTTGATAAGCTTCATCAGATGACAGTCCTATAACATCAGGTTATACATACACTTATGTTTTGTTCGAAAATGTGCATATTTAGAGCTGAAATCAGTGGTTATACATTGTGCTAACGTAGCATCTTTTTCCCAGAATGTGTGGGTATTTTTCTAAAACTCACCTATTCTGACCAAAATACTATTCATAAACATGACAAAAAAATACATGTTGTATAGGAAATGATAGATACACTAGTTCTTAATGCAATCGCCGTGATAGAATTCTAAAAATAACTTCATTACGACATCCAGCTTACGTTATAGCGAGAGCGTGCCCAAAATCTGGGCGCTACCTAATAGTACACATGTTCGACAGATATATGAAATAGCATCATAAAATGGGTCCTACTTTTGATGATCTTCCATCAGAATGTTGTACAAGGGGTCCTTTGTCGGGAACAATCGTTGTTTGGTTTTAGAATGGCCTTTTTCCCTCTTGAATTAGCAAGCAAAACTAGCCAAGCGGCACTAAGCTGTCCATCTTCACAAACGCAAAGAACGCAACACGTCTAACGTCCCGAAAAAATTTCAATAATCTAATAAAACTATATTGAAAAAACATACTTTACGATGATATCTTCACATTTATCAAATAAAATCAAAGCCGGAGATATAAGACGTCTATAACGATTGCTTTTCAGAAGCAAATACTGGTGACCTTTATGCGCTTCCTGAACAAACGAATTCTGGGGTCATGTCATTCCAAGCTCTCTCTTTTGACCATAGAAAGAGATTGAGACCCCATTTCACCTCTCACAGCCTATTGACATCTAGTGGAAGGCGTATGAAGTGCATGTATAGTCACAAATCTCAAGCAAAATGATAGGGAGGCCCTGGAACAGAGCCTCGATTAGATTTTCACTTTCTGACAGGAAGTATGCTGCAAAATAAGTTCTGTTTTACTCACAGATATAATTCAAACGGTTTTAGAAACTTGAGAGTGTTTTCCATCCAATAGTAATAATAATATGCATATTGTACGAGCAAGAATAGAGTACGAGGCCGTTTAAATTGGGCACGATTTTCCCCCAAAGTGTAAATAGCGCCCTCTATCCTCAACAGGTTTTAAGCATAGCCTCTTCTCAGTCAGAGCTGGTTGAGGAGCTTCACATAGGTGTGTCTTTTTCCATGATTTACATACCTGTATACTTTATTTAGCTTGTACAAGTAGGCTATCCATCGCCATTTTCAAAGAGCTCTCCGATAGCCTACCAATAGCAAGCTACTTCAAACTATTCAGACATCCTGTAATGCCATTTGTTTGTTTATTTAACGAGGCAAGTCAGCTCCGATTAAGAACAAATTCTTATTTTCAATGACGGCCTGGGTTAACTGCCTTATTCAGGGGCAGAACGATAGAGTTTTACCTTGTCAGGTCAGGGATTTGATCTTGCAACCTTTCGGTTACTAGTCCAACGCTCTAACCACTAAACTACCTGCCGCCCGTATATCAACGGCTGATGTATCTTGATTGTTGAGAATGCCTTGTAGACAATGATCCAATTGTCTTGACACAAGAGCCTAATATTTTGTATGCAAATGTTATGCTTGAAGACATTTAGGACACAGTGGCTTGTGCTCATGGAACGAGAGATAAGATTTATGATATCATGCTTCTGACCCCATCCTATTTAAATATTGTTGTTTAAAAATTAAACAGATTGCTTGTTTTTCATTTTGTTTACGAAACAAACGTATTAGAATAATTCACCGTCCTTGGCTTTGAGAATGTCCAGGTTTTTTTGACAATGTCTTTGGCAATTTTTTTTGCAATGGACGTTCTCACAAAACCATGATCGGTGAATTATTCTCATAAGTTTGTTTTGGTATCAAAAGGTTGTTTTGGTATCAAAATGAAAAACAAGCAATCAGGACTGTCCATGGCTTTGTGAGACTGTCTTTGGCCACAGACGGTTTCACGAAGCCTCGGACGGTCTCACAAAGCCATGGAGGAAGTCTCACAATGCCAAGAACCGTGAATTATTGTAATACATTTTGTTTGATACCATAAATCAAATATATTTTTTCTTGTCACTATAATTAAAAAAAAAATCTGCATTGTTGGGAAACATTTCAGTCTAGATGGTGTCGACAGACATGGCAGCTCTGCTTCTAGCTTTGAAGTATTTTTTTTTTTGTGGATTATTTCTTACATCATTATCCCATTAAGTTTTTTGTGTGTTATTACATACAGCCGGAAATAACTTTTGGATATCAGAGCGGCGGTAACTTACCAGCATTACGACCAGAAATACGACTTTCCCGAATTGGATCCTTTCTTTGTACCTCCCAGGGCAATTGAATTTATCCCAGAGGCTGCTCCAAGACGCCGTCGGCGGAGAAGACGTATTCGGAGTGGATTTATAGTCCGACTCAGGAGGCGTGCACACCATCCACCGCTTCCGAGTATATTACTCGCTAATGTTCAGTCCCTGGACAATAAAGTAGAGGAGCTCAGGGCGAGGATCTCCTTCCAGAGAGATGTCAGGGACTGTAACATACTCTGTTTCACAGAATCATGGCTCTCTCAGGATATACTGTCCCTGTCCATACAGCCAGCTGGGTTCTCAGTACATCGCGCAGACAGGAATAAAGAACTCTCCGGGAAGAAGAAAGGCGGGAGTGTATGTCTCATGATTAACTACTCATGGTGTGATTGTGATAACATACAGAAACTCAAGTCCTTTTGTTAACCCGACCTCACAATCAAATGTTGACTGTATTACCTCCCCAAGAGAATTCTCTTCGGTTATAGTTACAGCAGTATATATATTCCCCCTCAAGCCGATACCACGGCGGCCCTCAAGGAACTGCACTGGACTTTGTGCCAACTGGGAACCACATATCCTGAGGCCCCATATATTGTGCCTGGGGATTTTAATAAATTTGAGGAAAACGCTACCGACGTTCTATCAAGACATTGCCTATAGTACTCGTGCTTCAAAAACTCTGGACCATTGTTAGTCTCTCTTCTGGCTACAAGGCCCTTCCCCGCCCTCCCATTCGGCAAATCAGATCACGACTTTGTTTTCCCAATCGGAATCCATGCCTCAAGATTGTTTTGATCACTCGGACTTGGATATGTTGCCTCTGAGAATAACACGGACACGGTGACTGAGTTCATCAGGAAGTGTATAGGGGATATTGTTCCCACTGTGACTATTAAAACCTACCTAAACCAAAAAACATGGATAGATGGCAGCATTCGCACAAAAATGAAAGCGTGATCCACCTAATTTAACCACGGCAAGGTGACTGTGAATATACAGTGCAGTTTTACACTGCATAAGGCAATCAAACAGGCTAACCGTCAGTACAGAGACAAAGTGGATCTCAATTCAACGGCTCAGACACGAGACTTATGTGGTAGGGACTCCAGACAATCACGGATTACAAAGGGAAAACCAGCCACGTCACGGAGACCGACATCTTGCTCTCGGACGAGCTAAACACCTTCTTCGCCCGCTTTGAGGATAACACAGTGCCACTGACACAGCCCGCACCCACGGATTGTGGGCTTTTGTTCTCCATGATCGACGAGAGTAAGACATTTAAGCGCGCTAACCCTCGCAGGGCTGCCGGCCCAGACGCAGGAGGCTGGTAGTACCTACACACCGCAGGAGACTTTTTGGTACCTACACACTGCAGGAGACTGGTGGTACCTACACACCAGAGGAGACTGGTGGTACCTACACACCACAGGAGACTGGTGGTACCTACACACTGCAGGAGACTGGTGGTACCTACACACCGCAGGAGACTGGTGGTACCTACACACTGCAGGAGGCTGGTGGTACCTACACACCGCAGGAGGCTGGTGGTACCTACACACCGCAGGAGGCTGGTGGTACCTACACACTACATGAGACTGGTGGTACCTACACACTGCAGGAGGCTGGTGGTACCTACACCATGCAGAAGACTGGTGGTACTCAGAGCTATTAAATGGTACATCATACACTACAGTTGAGGAACAATAAGAAAGTAATTCTGCTTTGAAAGTTGATACATTTGTAACTCCACTTTTAAGAAAATGTCACCTCCTGGAGAGCTCTTCTTTGTCTTTTCAGCATCGTTCCCTCAGCTTTAGCCCCACCCATCTCTTTAACGATTCCCATGTGAGGCCATGTACTAAACAACCAAAGATTTCCAGACTAAAGGCTGGTTTATAGTACGGTTGTGTTTGTAAATTCAATCTGGAGTGCCGGAGTGTGCTCTGGGCGTTCGTAAATTCAAAGCGCTGACAGATTGGTTCGTAAATTCCGAGCGTTTCGCTTTCGGACACTCTGGCCGAGGAGTAGGGTTGATCTGAGAACACACTGGACACTCTGGCTGAGGAGTAGGGTTGATCAGAGAGCACACTGGACACTCTGGCTGAGGAGTAGGGTTGATCTGAGAACACACTGGACACTCTGGTTGAGGAGTAGGGTTGATCTGAGAACACACTGGACACTCTGGCTGAGGAGTAGGGTTGATCAGAGAGCACACTGGACACTCTGGCTGAGGAGTAGGGTTGATCTGAGCCTTCTGACCTAGGAACAGCAGTCAAACACCCAAGCTAACTGGCTAACGTTGGCTAGCTTGCTAGCTACTTCCAGACACAAATGAGAGAACAGCTCACTGACAATTTTACTCACTCTAGCAGAGCTGGTTAGGCTGTTTGTATGTTGTCCAGAGCGTTGGTGACTGCAACTGTGCTGCTGGCAACCATTTAATTACAGTTTTTGCAGACGTTTACTGACACCGACCATATTGTTGAGCTTTCGTAAATACCAGCTACGTCTATCAACAGTTGTCATAGTGAGATCATGAACATTCTTTTGAAATAGTTACTTGCATAGTGGAGACTTTTGTTTAGACATGTAGCTACAGTAGCTAGCTAGCTAAACAATGAACCGTAATCCCAACTCATAATGTTACTACCCTTCATGAATCTGCAGGTAGCTAACCAACCAGGTTCAATGTTAGCTAGCTAACATTAGGCTATAACTAGCAAATGTCTGTGAAATACAAATAATTTTACTTCACAGATCATACACGTCATGTTAGCTAGCGAGCCAGACAGCTAACGTCAGCTTGTAGCTTGCTAGCTAACAGTACACTTTAACTTGAAATGAAAAAGACTTTCTGACTAAATTTGAAATGTGTAATATCTGAAAATGTAGCTAGCTAGACTCTTTTACCCATAAACATGGATGGACGCTTCTCCCTCTCTGTCACGGATGCCATGGTTGCCTTTAGTTTGAAGATGTAATCCCGGAGACAGGTGTTTTATACAACAGCCTCCTGTGTGTTCTCTTTTCGACTCCCTCAGCATATTTGCTATCAAACGCCAGCATGTTCTCCATCTCCTTAGCTATCATACTCTAATTCCACTGATTTCAAAACTCGGTCCTCCAGGAAGTGGAGAGCAACACTGATGCAGTTCTATATGATATCTTTATAAAATAATCTGCATTAGGAAAGATTACCTACACATACTGAAGTGTGCTACATGGCAGACCAATCAAAACGCATCTTTAGGCATGTCCAGCCCACTCATTATCTCAGCCAATCATGGCTAGCGGGAAGGTTGCTCTCACGTTCCTGACCTGTTTTCCTTTGTTTTGTATTTGTTTTAGTTGGTCAGGGCGTGAGTTGGGTGGGTTGGTCTAGGTTTGATTTTCTATGTTGGGATTTTGTGTTCGCCTGGTATGATTCTCAATCAGAGACAGCTGTCAATCGTTGTCCCTGATTGAGAATCATACTTAGGCAGCCTGGGTTTCACCTGTGTTTTGTGGGTGTTTGTTCCTGTGTCAGTGTTTGGGCCACACAGGACTGTTTCAGGTTAGTCACGTTTGTTGGTTGTTGTATTTTGTAGTGTTTGTTGTTTTCCCATTAAAATATGAATACTTACCGATCCGCATCTTGGTCCGAGCCATGCTCCTCCTCGTCTGAGGAGGAGAACGACTACGACAGCCGTTACAGTTGCTGACTTTTTCTGTGGCTAATTTTATTCGTATTTACAGATGGCATACAAGTCTGTTATTAAGGCACATGAAAGTTCCAGAAGGTATTTCTGCCAAAAAAACGCATTTTGATAATACAAAAAAAAAAGGTTTACGTTCAAATGCCTCTGCTGTGATGTAGTGATGCGCAACAGACGCCTAGTTTCCTGAATCGAGTCACAATTTACTATAATTTACTACTGGCTACTTTCACCCCGAAGTTTCTGCTTATAATTTCCGACATAGAGTTTGACGTCCAGACCGCCAGGCTTCCCTGGCACGTGGTGGGTCGACGCGGCCTCCCCAGTGGCCTTATGGGTCATCGTCTCCAGGACGACACTATACAGCTTCTCTTCTGTCGTAAAGTAGTGCTCACCAGAATAATGTCTTACGTTGATAGAATGAATGCATTTCGTATCTAGTTAACACCGGTAAAGTTATCTGTTTCGTTTAGGGACCCGGGTAAAAAACAAAACGCAATAACTCAAAAACAGTGGGAAAGATTGATCCTGTTCAAAATGTCCAAATATCATCAGTTTTAACCGGTTTTAAGGAAATGTAAAAAAACGGAGAAAACGGCAACAAAAAAAACGTTTCTGAAAAGACTTCAGTTGGTCTTAGATGCATATTTTCTGTGGTTGAAGTATTGTCCGCTTGCATAACAGAGTCAACGGTAACACGTTACACACCCAAACACATGATATGATGAAAGAAAGAGATATTTCTCCACTCTCCACAAAATTAACATTTGTTGTATAGTTTCATAATTCTGCAGGAGTTAATATTGTATTACACTGTGTGAGAGGTTATAAGCCTACAGTCCGTGTCCAGAGTTGAATTACTACTTCCTTTTAACCCGTATACTTAAATTATGAATATTCTGTTTATTCATGGCACAGGGGTAGTTATGAGCAGGATATTATAGGTACGTTGTAACAGCTTATCTAGAATAAGACCTTCTGCAGGATATGAGCTACTACCCAGAATACTGTGCACACGTAAACGTGGTCAATGATCAAACGGACAAAAACAATTACAACCGTAACAGGCAAACAATTAAGGTATTTCCGTTTCCATTGTGTTGATGTGTTTTAGACGGTGCTGTTTCATACTGTGGTCATTCTGACAGCACTTTGAAAAGGTTATTTTGGGGGGGTTTTACGTGAGGATTTTGTGCTTTTGCTTTCTGTGATAATTGAAACCAAAGCTGCAACAGTACTGGAGGGTGATATGTGTGTAAGAATGAAAAGGGTTTGGGCTGAGGACAGTGTGTGTGTGTGTGTGTGTGTGTGTGTGTGTGTGTGTGTGTGTGTGTGTGTGTGTGTGTGTGTGTGTGTGTGTGTGTGCGCATGCGCACATATGTGTTTGTAGTAGCAGACCGGGCCAATGTGTGTGTGTGAGGCAGTGTCTCTGTGTGTGTATGTATCCGTGAGTGTGTGTGTGTGTCTCAGGTCTGGGCAGTGTGTGTGTGTGTCTCAGGTCTGGGCAGTGTGTGTGCCAATCCATCCAGACAAAGAGTTACGGAGAGACAGAGAGAGGGATAATGGCAGATTGGTAATCCTGTGAAAGGCTCACAAACTCCTTTGTCTACTAGTAAACACATTCTACAGTCCTCTCCTCTAATACCAAACACATTCTAGAGTCCTCTCCTCTAATACCAAACACATTCTAGTCCTCTCCTCTAATACCAAACACATTCTAGAGTCCTCTCCTCTAATACCAAACACATTCTAGAGTCCTCTCCTCTAATACCAAACACATTATAGAGTCCTCTCCTCTAATACCAAACTTATTCTACAGTCCTCTCCTCTAATACCAAACACATTCTAGAGTCCTCTCCTCTAATACCAAACCCATTCTAGAGTCCTCTCCTCTAATACCAAACACATTCTAGAGTCCTCTCCTCTAATACCAAACACATTCTAGAGTCCTCTCCTCTAATACCAAACACATTCTAGAGTCCTCTCCTCTAATACCAAACGTATTCTACAGTCCTCTCCTCTAATACCAAACACATTCTAGAGTCCTCTCCTCTAATACCAAACCCATTCTAGAGTCCTCTCCTCTAATACCAAACACATTCTAGAGTCCTCTCCTCTAATACCAAACCCATTCTAGAGTCCTCTCCTCTAATACCAAACACATTCTACAGTCCTCTCCTCTAATACCAAACACATTCTAGAGTCCTCTCCTCTAATACCAAACACATTCTACAGTCCTCTCCTCTAATACCAAACACATTCTAGAGTCCTCTCCTCTAATACCAAACACATTCTACAGTCCTCTCCTCTAATACCAAACACATTCTAGAGTCCTCTCCTCTAATACCAAACACATTCTAGAGTCCTCTCCTCTAATACCAAACACATTCTACAGTCCTCTCCTCTAATACCAAACTTATTCTACAGTCCTCTCCTCTAATACCAAACACATTCTAGAGTCCTCTCCTCTAATACCAAACACATTCTACAGTCCTCTCCTCTAATACCAAACACATTCTAGAGTCCTCTCCTCTAATACCAAACACATTCTAGAGTCCTCTCCTCTAATACCAAACTTATTCTAGAGTCCTCTCCTCTAATACCAAACACATTCTACAGTCCTCTCCTCTAATACCAAACACATTCTAGAGTCCTCTCCTCTAATACCAAACACATTCTAGAGTCCTCTCCTCTAATACCAAACACATTCTACAGTCCTCTCCTCTAATACCAAACTTATTCTACAGTCCTCTCCTCTAATACCAAACACATTCTAGAGTCCTCTCCTCTAATACCAAACACATTCTAGAGTCCTCTCCTCTAATACCAAACACATTCTAGAGTCCTCTCCTCTAATACCAAACACATTCTAGAGTCCTCTCCTCTAATACCAAACACATTCTACAGTCCTCTCCTCTAATACCAAACACATTCTACAGTCCTCTCCTCTAATACCAAACACATTCTAGAGTCCATAGACTGGTCCTTTTGAGCCGGATTTGATCAATTGGAACACAAAGACAAAACTAACATTTCACTTTTTACATTTGAGTAATTTAGCATACTCTCTCATCGTACTTTAACAAAAATAAGTATGTTTGTGTTATTCATGCCTGCGTGGTGGAAATTATGTCTGATTTGAATTCACAGAGATAACGTCTGATATTGTTTTTTTTTTCTTCTGTCTCTTCTTTCTCCAGGAACAAGTGGAATATGTCTTTCTGATTATCTTCACCATTGAGACCTTTCTGAAGATTTTGGCGTATGGCTTAGTGATGCATCCCAGCTCCTACATTCGCAACGGATGGAACTTGTTGGACTTTGTTATTGTTATCGTCGGGTAAAACAGAATGGTCCTTTTACCTGCTCCAACTCTTATTGTTAGAATCGTCCACTACCTCTTAAGGTTTTCTTCTCCCCCCCCCCCCCCCCCATGTTCTATCTCTCCTCAATGTCTCCTCCATCTCTCCTCTCCATCTCTCTTCTGTGTCCTTAACTGTACCTTGTTTATTTATTAACTTAATCTCTCCTTCATCCCTCCATCTCTGCTCCTCTCCTCCATCCCTCCATCTCTGCTCCTCTTCTCCATCCTTCCATCTCTGCTCCTCTCCTCCATCCCTCCATCTCTCCTCCTCTCCTCCATCCCTCCATCTCTCCTTCATCCCTCCATCTCTGCTCCTCTCCTCCATCCCTCCATCTCTGCTCCTCTCCTCCATCTCTGCTCCTCTCCTCGAACCCTCCATCTCTCCTTCCTCTCCTCCATTCCTCCATCTCTGCTCATCTCCTCCATCCCTCCATCCCTCCATCTCTCCTTCATCCCTCCATCTCTGCTCCTCTCCTCCATCCCTCCATCTCTGCTCCTCTCCTCCATCTCTGCTCCTCTCCTCGAACCCTCCATCTCTCCTTCCTCTCCTCCATTCCTCCATCTCTGCTCATCTCCTCCATCCCTCCATCTCTGCTCCTCTCCTCCATCCCTCCAACTCTGCTCCTCTCCTCCATCCCTCCATCTC
The DNA here is from genome assembly GCF_045679555.1 of Salvelinus alpinus. Lineage (NCBI taxonomy): Eukaryota > Metazoa > Chordata > Actinopteri > Salmoniformes > Salmonidae > Salvelinus > Salvelinus alpinus. Next base: position 42,527,319 of record NC_092113.1, on the reverse strand, counting down.
TGCTCCTCTCCTCCATCCCTCCATCTCTGCTCCTCTCCTCCAACCCTCCATCTCTCCTCCTCTCCTCCATCCCTCCATCTCTGCTCCTCTCCTCCAACCCTCCATCTCTCCTCCTCTCCTCCATCCCTCCAACTCTGCTCCTCTCCTCCATCCCTCCATCTCTCCTCCTCTCCTCTATCTCTCCATCTCTGCTCCTCTCCTCCAACCCCCCATCTCTCCTCCTCTCCTCCATCCCTCCATCTCTGCTCCTCTCCTCCAACCCTCCATCTCTCCTCCTCTCCTCTATTCCTCCATCTCTGCTCCTCTCCTCCAACCCTCCATCTCTGCTCCTCTCCTCCAACCCCCCATCTCTCCTCCTCTCCTCCATCCCTCCACCTCTGCTCCTCTCCTCCATCCCTCCATCGCTGCTCCTCTCCTCCATCCCTCCATCGCTGCTCCTCTCCTCCATCCCTCCATCTCTGCTCCTCTCCTCCAACCCTCCATCTCTCCTCCTCTCCTCCATCCCTCCATCTCTGCTCCTCTCCTCCAACCCTCCATCTCTCCTCCTCTCCTCCATCCCTCCAACTCTGCTCCTCTCCTCCATCCCTCCATCTCTCCTCCTCTCCTCTATCTCTCCATCTCTGCTCCTCTCCTCCAACCCCCCATCTCTCCTCCTCTCCTCCATCCCTCCATCTCTGCTCCTCTCCTCCAACCCTCCATCTCTCCTCCTCTCCTCTATTCCTCCATATCTGCTCCTCTCCTCCAACCCTCCATCTCTGCTCCTCTCCTCCAACCCCCCATCTCTCCTCCTCTCCTCCATCCCTCCACCTCTGCTCCTCTCCTCCATCCCTCCAACTCTGCTCCTCTCCTCCATCCCTCCATCGCTGCTCCTCTCCTCCATCCCTCCATCTCTGCTCCTCTCCTCCAACCCTCCATCTCTCCTCCTCTCCTCCATCCCTCCATCTCTGCTCCTCTCCTCCAACCCTCCATCTCTCCTCCTCTCCTCCATCCCTCCAACTCTGCTCCTCTCCTCCATCCCTCCATCTCTCCTCCTCTCCTCTATCTCTCCATCTCTGCTCCTCTCCTCCAACCCCCCATCTCTCCTCCTCTCCTCCATCCCTCCATCTCTGCTCCTCTCCTCCAACCCTCCATCTCTCCTCCTCTCCTCTATCCCTCCATCTCTGCTCCTCTCCTCCAACCCTCCATCTCTGCTCCTCTCCTCCAAACCCCATCTCTCCTCCTCTCCTCCATCCCTCCACCTCTGCTCCTCTCCTCCAACCCTCCATCTCTCCTCCTCTCCTCTATCCCTCCATCGCTGCTCCTCTCCTCCATCCCTCCAACTCTGCTCCTCTCCTCCATCCCTCCATCTCTCCATCTCTCCTCCTCTCCTCCATCCCTCCATCTCTGCTTCTCTCCTCCAACCCTCCATCTCTACTCCTCTCCTCTATCCCTCCATCTCTGCTCCTCTCCTCCATCCCTCCATCTCTGCTCCTCTCCTCCAACCCCCCAACTCTCCTCCTCTCCTCCATCCCTCCATCTCTGCTTCTCTCCTCCAACCCCCCATCTCTCCTCCTCTCCTCCATCCCTCCATCTCTGCTCCTCTCCTCCAACCCCCCCATACTTCCTCCATCTCTTCCCTTTTGCTCTCTCTCCTGCTTATGGATAATCTGGATCTAAAATGATCTGGCAGTCTCTGGCACACAAACTCCTCTCCCCTCCTCCGTCCCTTTCTCTTTCTCTTCTCTCTTTCTCTCTCTTCTCTCCCTCACTCCCCTTCTCTTTATCTCAATTTCCCTCTCCCACTCCCTTTCCCTCTCCCCCTCCCTTTCCATCTCCCCCTCCCTTTCCCTCTCTCTCACTGCCTCTCTTTCTCCATCCCCTGTCCCTGTTTGTCTCTTAATCTGACCCAGACTCCCTTGGCTTTCGTCTCTCTCTCTCTCTCTCTGTCTCTCTCTCTCTGTCTCTGTCTCTGTCTCTCTCTCTCTCTCTCTCTCTCTCTCTCTCTCTCTCTCTCTCTCTCTCTCTCTCTCTCTCTCTCTCTCTCTCTGTCTCTCTGTCTCTCTGTCTCTCTGTCTCTGTCTCTGTCTCTGTCTCTGTCTCTCGCTCTTTCACTATCTCTTCTCCTCCCTCTCTCTCTCTCTTTCTCTCTCTCACTCTCGCTTTCTCTCTCTCTCTCACTCTCGCTCTCTCTCTCTTTGTCTATCAGTGGGTTTAAAGCTCCTTAGTGGATACACGTTGATGGGAATCAGTCTGCAATTGCAAAAACACTATAGAGCACAACAACAAAGCAATAACAAATAAATATACCATTGTAAAATACGGCCCTATAAAGCAGGCTATCCTGATCTCAGTCTGGGGTAGACAACTCCTCCATTGTTGACAAGTCATTGATGTGTGTCATGTCAAGGTGTCGGCAAAAGCACAAGCTGACTTGACCACCAGGCTATACTTGACTACCAGGCTATACTGGACTACCAGGCTATACTTGACTACCAGGCTATACTGGACTACCAGGCTATACTTGACTACCAGGCTATACTTGACTACCAGGCTATACTTGACCACCAGGCTATACTTGACCACCAAACTATACTTGACCACCAGGCTATACTTGACTACCAGGCTATACTTGACTACCAGGCTATACTTGACTACCAGGCTATACTTGACTACCAGGCTATACTTGACTACCAGGCTATACTTGACCACCAGGTTATACTTGACCACCAGGCTATACTTGACTACCAGGCTATACTTGACTACCAGGCTATACTCGACTACCAGGCTATACTTGACCACCAAACTATACTTGACCACCAAACTATACTTGACTACCAGGCTATACTTGACCACCAAACTATACTTGACTACCAGGCTATACTTGACCACCAAACTATACTTGACTACCAGGCTATACTTGACCACCAAACTATACTTGACTACCAGGCTATACTTGACCACCAAACTATACTTGACTACCAGGCTATACTTGACTACCAGGCTATACTTGACCACCAGGCTATACTTGACTACCAGGCTATACTTGACTACCAGGCTATACTTGACTACCAGGCTATACTTGACCACCAGGCTATACTTGACTACCAGGCTATACTTGACCACCAGGCTATACTTGACTACCAGGCTATACTTGACTACCAGGCTATACTTGACTACCAGGCTATACTTGACCACCAGGCTATACTTGACTACCAGGCTATACTGGACTACCAGGCTATACTTGACTACCAGGCTATACTTGACCACCAGGCTATACTTGACCACCAGGCTATACTGGACTACCAGGCTATACTTGACTACCAGGCTATACTTGACTACCAGGCTATACTTGACCACCAGGCTATACTTGACCACCAGGCTATACTTGACTACCAGGTTATACTTGACTACCAGGCTATTCTTAACTACCAGGCTATACTTGTGCACCAGGCTATACTTGACTACCAGGCTATACTTGACTACCAGGCTATACTTGACTACCAGGCTATACTTGACTACCAGGCTATACTTGACTACCAGGCTATACTTGACTACCAGGCTATAATTTAATACCAGGCTAAACTTGACTACCAGACTATACTTGAGTACCAGGCTATACTTGACTACCAGGCTATACTTGACTACCAGGCTATAATTTAATACCAGGCTAAACTTGAGTACCAGGCTAAACTTGACTACCAGACTATACTTGACTACCAGGCTAAACTTGACTACCAGACTATACTTGACTACCAGACTATACTTGACTACCAGACTATACTTGACTACCAGGCTATACTTGACTACCAGGCTATACTTGACTACCAGGCTATACTTGTGCACCAGGCTATACTTGACCACCAGGCTATACTTGACTACCAGGCTATACTTGACCACCAGGCTATACTTGACTACCAGGCTATACTTGACTACCAGTCTATACTTGACTACCAGGCTATACTTGACCACCAGGCTATACTTGACTACCAGGCTATACTTGACTACCAGGCTATACTTGACCACCAGGCTATACTGGACTACCAGGCTATACTTGACTACCAGGCTATACTTGACTACCAGGCTATACTTGACCACCAGGCTATACTTGACCACCAGGCTATACTTGACTACCAGGTTATACTTGACTACCAGGCTATTCTTAACTACCAGGCTATACTTGTGCACCAGGCTATACTTGACTACCAGGCTATACTTGACTACCAGGCTATTCTTAACTACCAGGCTATACTTGTGCACCAGGCTATACTTGACTACCAGGCTATACTTGACTACCAGGCTATACTTGACTACCAGGCTATACTTGACTACCAGGCTATACTTGACTACCAGGCTATAATTTAATACCAGGCTAAACTTGACTACCAGGCTATACTTTACTACCAGGCTATACTTGACTACCAGGCTATACTTGTGCACCAGGCTATACTTGACTACCAGGCTATACTTGACTACCAGGCTATACTTGACTACCAGGCTATAATTTAATACCAGGCTAAACTTGACTACCAGACTATACTTGAGTACCAGGCTATACTTGACTACCAGGCTATACTTGACTACCAGGCTATACTTGACTACCAGACTATACTTGACTACCAGGCTATACTTGACTACCAGGCTATACTTGACTACCAGGCTATACTTGTGCACCACATTATTGGTGATGATGATGGCGATGATGATGTATATTACTGTAGGCCGTCTAACTCAGCTGACGATGTGTGTTCCAGGCTGTTCAGTGTCGTCCTGGAGACGATGACCCATAAGGCCACTGGGGAGGCCGCGTCGACCCACCACGTGCCAGGGAAGCCCGGAGGTCTGGACGTGAAAGCTCTCCGTGCCTTCAGGGTACTGAGGCCCCTACGGCTGGTTTCAGGAGTACCTAGTGAGTAGGGGGGGGTTGTGTGTTTGTGAGGGCAGTCGTGCATCTACTTGTCTGTTTATGTGCATGTGCTGTAGGTGTAAACCATTTCCAACGACCAGATCATTTCAGGAGAAGCGTGTTTTCCAGTGTTTGTGATTCCGTCACGTTGTGTACGGAGCAGAAGCAGAAGGGAACTGTTCTGTGTTAAAAATCTAATCAAATCAAGTTTATTTTATATAGCCCTTCGTACATCAGCTAATATCTCGAAGTGCTGTACAGAAACCCAGCCTTAAACCCCCAACACAGCAAGCAATGCAGGTGTAGAAGCACGGTGGCTGGGAAAAACTCCCTAGAAACGCCAAAACCTAGGAAGAAACCTAGAGAGGAACCAGGCTATGAGGGGTGGCCAGTCCTCTTCTGGCTGTGCCGGGTGGAGATTATAACAGAACATGGCCAAGATGTTCAAAATGTTCATAAATGACCAGCATGGTCAAATAATAATCAGGAGTAAATGACAGTTGGCACGGGTTGTGTCGCTGTAATCTTTCACGGACAGATCTGCGTAAACTGGTATTGTAGAATCTGTCAGGAATGGAATGGGATACATGGTCTAAGGAGCAGAAATCACAGTTCCGCAGGTCCGAGCAAAAGGGGACGGGGGTGTTAAGGGGACGGGAGGTCTTAAAAACTTATTTGGGCTGCAAGCCCGAAGCCGGGCGCAATATGACAACAGCCACTTCAAGTGCAGGGCGCGAAATTCAAAAAATATATTTTTTAGAAATATTTAACTTTCACACATTAACAAGTCCAATACAGCATATGAAAGATAAACATCTTGTGAATCCAGCCAACATGTCCGATTTTTAAAATGTTTTACAGCGAAAACACCACGTATATTTATGTTAGCTCACCACCAAATACAAAAAAGGACAGACATTTTTCACAGCACAGGTAGCATGCACAAAACCAACCTAACTAACCAAGAACCAACCAAACTAACCAAGAAACAACTTCATCAGATGACAGTCTTATAACATGTTATTCAATAAATCTATGTTTTGTTCGAAAAATGTGCATATTTGAGCTATATATCAGTTTTACATTGCAGCTACCATCACAGCTACCGTCAGAAATAGCACCGAAGCAGCCAGAGTAATTACAGACACCAACGTGGAATACCTAAATACTCATCATAAAACATTTCTGAAAAATACATGGTGTACAGCAAATGAAAGACAGGCATCTTGTGATTCCAGCCAATATTTCAGATTTCTTAAGTGTTTTACAGCGAAAACACAATATAGCATTATATTAGCTTACCACAATAGCCAGAAACACAAGCCATTTACCAGCAGCAAAAGTTAGCGATCGTAACTAACCAGCAAAATATATATAATTTTTGACTAACCTTGATAAGCTTCATCAGATGACAGTCCTATAACATCAGGTTATACATACACTTATGTTTTGTTCGAAAATGTGCATATTTAGAGCTGAAATCAGTGGTTATACATTGTGCTAACGTAGCATCTTTTTCCCACAACGTCCGGATATTTTTCTGACACTCACCTATTCTGACCAAATAACTATTCATAAACATTACAAAAAAATACATGTTGTATAGGAAATGATAGATACACTAGTTCTTAATGCAATCGCCGTGTTAGAATTCTAAAAATAACTTCATTACGACATGCAGTTTACGTTATGGCGAGAGTGTGCCCAAAATCTGGGCGCTACCTAATAGTACACATGTTCGACAGATATATGAAATAGCATCATAAAATGGGTCCTACTTTTGATGATCTTCCATCAGAATGTTGTACAAGGGGTCCTTTGTCCAGAACAATCGTTGTTTGGATTTAGAATGTCCTCTTCTCCAGTCAATTAGCACGGAAAGCTAGCAAAGTGGCGCGAAGCTCTCTTTCCTGAACATACGCAGACAAAGCAACACGCCTAACGTCCCGAAAAAATTTCAATAATCTAATAAAACTATATTGAAAAAACATACTTTACGATGATATTGTCACATTTATCAAATAAAATCAAAGCCGGAGATATTAGTCGTCTATAACGACAGCTTTACAGAAGGCAATACCAGGTCCCTTCTCGCGCGCTCCAGAAAACAGGAAATTGGGGTCACGTCATGCCAAGAGCTTTTATTCGACCTCAGATGATGTTATACACTCCATTTCTTCTCTCACTGCCTGTTGACATCTAGTGGAAGGCGTATGAAGTGCATGTATACTAATAAATATCAAGCACATTTATAGGCAGGCCCTAGAACAGAGCATCGATTTCAGATTTTCCACTTCCTGTCAGGAAGTTTGCTGCATAATGAGTTCTGTTTTACTCACAGATATAATTCAAACGGTTTTAGAAACTACAGAGTGTTTTCTATCCAATAGTAATAATAATATGCATATTGTACGAGCAAGAATTGAGTACGAGGCCGTTTGAAATGGGCACCTTTTATCCAGGCTACTCAATACTGCCCCTGCAGCCCAAAGGGGGTCTTAAGGGGACGGGAACATTCAGTACGTAACTTTTAGGGATGTGGAGCTTCTCGTTCTAGCATTTCTTAATCTCTTAACAGGTATGAATCTACAACGTAATCAAGCAGCTGACCAAATACTTTAAATTCTCGTGTTTGTGTTTGTGTTCACCAACCAAGAAGATCATCTTTAGGAATAGTGTCTGTGATTCAGCACATTGTGGCAGCAACGCCAGCACAGGCTTGTACACTTCTGTGTAGTTGTCTGGAGCTGACGGGAAGACTGTACACTTCTGTGTAGTTGTCTGGAGCTGACGGGAAGACTGTATAGTTCTGTGTAGTTGTCTGGAGCTGAAGGGAAGACTATATAGTTCTGTGTAGTTGTATGGAGCTGAAGGGAAGACTGTATAGTTCTGTGTAGTTGTATGGAGCTGAAGGGACTATATAGTTCTGTGTAGTTGTCTGGAGCTGAAGGGAAGACTGTATAGTTCTGTGTAGTTTAGTTGTCTGGAGCTGAAGGGACTATATAGTTCTGTGTAGTTGTCTGGAGCTGAAGGGAAGACTGTATAGTTCTGTGTAGTTTAGTTGTATGGAGCTGAAGGGACTATATCGTTCTGTGTAGTTGTCTGGAGCTGAAGGGAAGACTGTATAGTTCTGTGTAGTTTAGTTGTCTGGAGCTGACGGGACTATATAGTTCTGTGTAGTTGTATGGAGCTGAAGGGAAGACTGTATAGTTCTGTGTAGTTGTATGGAGCTGAAGGGAAGGCTGTATAGTTCTGTGTAGTTGTCTGGAGCTGAAGGGACTATATAGTTCTGTGTAGTTGTATGGAGCTGAAGGGAGGACTGTATAGTTCTGTGTAGTTGTATGGAGCTGAAGGGAAGACTGTATAGTTCTGTGTAGTTGTATGGAACTGAAGGGAAGACTGTATAGTTCTGTGTAGTTGTATGGAGCTGAAGGGAAGGCTGTATAGTTCTGTGTAGTTGTCTGGAGCTGAAGGGACTATATAGTTCTGTGCAGTTGTCTGGAGCTGAAGGGAAGACTGCATAGTTCTGTGTAGTTGTCTGGAGCTGAAGGGAAGACTGTATAGTTCTGTGTAGTTGTCTGGAGCTGAAGGGACTGTATAGTTCTGTGTAGTTGTCTGGAGCTGAAGGGACTGTATAGTTCTGTGTAGTTGTCTGGAGCTGAAGGGAAGACTGTATAGTTCTGTGTAGTTGTATGGAGCTGAAGGGAAGACTATATAGTTCTGTGCAGTTGTCTGGAGCTGAAGGGACTGTATAGTTCTGTGTAGTTGTCTGGAGCTGAAGGGACTGTATAGTTCTGTGTAGTTGTCTGGAGCTGAAGGGAAGACTGTATAGTTCTGTGTAGTTGTATGGAGCTGAAGGGAAGACTATATAGTTCTGTGTAGTTGTATGGAGCTGAAGGGAAGACTGTATAGTTCTGTGTAGTGTAGTTGTCTGGAGCTGAAGGGAAGACTGTATAGTTCTGTGTAGCGTGGTTGGATCTGGTCTTTATTCTGTACTGTAGTTGTGTTGCGTGGTTGGTTCTGTTCTCCATGGTTGACTGCTAACTAAAGCCCCCAGAGACTTGGCTGTTGTTCGTTCCCACACAAGAACTTGACTCATGTTGCACTCCTAAGGCCATGCCATGCTATATAAACATTAAGAGGGACCAGGCTCTACGACACTCACACATGGACACGCACGCATGCACGCACGCACACGCTATGACACACACACACAGGAGGTGATGACAGATACACGTAGAGAGGACCAGACGGTGATGACAGATACACGTAGAGAGGACCAGACGGTGATGACAGATACACGTAGAGAGGACCAGACGGTGATGACAGATACACGTAGAGAGGACCAGACGGTGATGACAGATACACGTAGAGAGGACCAGACGGTGATGACAGATACACGTAGAGAGGACCAGACGGTGATGACAGATACACGTAGAGAGGACCAGACGGTGATGACAGATACACGTAGAGAGGACCAGACGGTGATGACAGATACACGTAGAGAGGAACAGACGGTGATGACAGACACACGTAGAGAGGACCAGACGGTGATGACAGATACACGTAGAGAGGACCAGGAGGTGATGACAGACACATGTAGAGAGGACCAGGAGGTGATGACAGACACATGTAGAGAGGACCAGACGGTGATGACAGATACACGTAGAGAGGAACAGGAGGTGATGACAGACACATGTAGAGAGGACCAGGGGATGATGACAGACACTCGTAGAGAGGACCAGGAGGTGATGACAGACACATGTAGAGAGGACCAGGAGGTGATGACAGACACTCGTAGAGAGGACCAGGAGGTGATGACAGACACATGTAGAGAGGACCAGGGGATGATGACTGACACTCGTAGAGAGGACCAGGAGGTGATGACAGACACATGTAGAGAGGACCAGGGGATGATGACAGACACTCGTAGAGAGGACCAGGAGGTGATGACAGACACATGTAGAGAGGACCAGGAGGTGATGACAGACACTCGTAGAGAGGACCAGGAGGTGATGACAGACACGCGTAGAGAGGTTCAGGAGGTGATGACAGACACACGTAGAGAGGATATATATGGTTGACCAGTCTACTGACCAGTGTGTTGACCAGTGTGTTGACTAGTGTGTTGACCAGTCTACTGACCAGTGTGTTGACCAGTCTACTGACAAGTCTACTGACCAGTGTGTTGACCAGTCTACTGACCAGTCTACTGACCAGTGTGTTGACCAGTCTACTGACCAGTCTACTGACCAGTGTGTTGACCAGTCTACTGACCAGTGTGTTGACCAGTGTGTTGACCAGTGTGTTGACCAGTAACTGACCAGTGTGTTGACCAGTATACTGACCAGTATACTGACCAGTGTGTTGACCAGTGTGTTGACCAGTGTGTTGACCAGTCTACTGACCAGTGTGTTGACCAGTGTGTTGACCAGTATACTGACCAGTGTGTTGACCAGTATACTGACCAGTGTGTTGACCAGTTTACTGACCAGTGTGTTGACCAGTATACTGACCAGTGTGTTGACCAGTATACTGACCAGTGTGTTGACCAGTGTGTTGACCAGTTTACTGACCAGTGTGTTGACCAGTATACTGACCAGTGTGTTGACCAGTGTGTTGACCAGTGTGTTGACCAGTCTACTGACCAGTGTGTTGACCAGTCTACTGACCAGTCTACTGACCAGTGTGTTGACCAGTCTACTGACCAGTCTACTGACCAGTGTGTTGACCAGTGTGTTGACCAGTGTGTTGACCAGTAACTGACCAGTGTGTTGACCAGTATACTGACCAGTATACTGACCAGTGTGTTGACCAGTGTGTTGACCAGTGTGTTGACCAGTCTACTGACCAGTGTGTTGACCAGTCTACTGACCAGTGTGTTGACCAGTGTGTTGACCAGTATACTGACCAGTGTGTTGACCAGTCTATTGTCCAGTGTGTTGACCAGTCTACTGACCAGTGTGTTGACCATTATACTGACCAGTCTACTGACCAGTGTGTTGACCAGTATACTGACCAGTGTGTTGACCAGTGTGTTGACCAGTGTGTTGACCAGTGTGCTGACCAGTATACTGACCAGTGTGTTGACCAGTGTGTTGACCAGTGTGTTGACCAGTCTACTGACCAGTGTGTTGACCAGTATACTGACCAGTGTGTTGACCAGTGTGTTGACCAGTGTGTTGACCAGTCTACTGACCAGTGTGTTGACCAGTGTGTTGACCAGTATACTGACCAGTGTGTTGACCAGTGTGTTGACCAGTGTGTTGACCAGTCTACTGACCAGTGTGTTGACCAGTATACTGACCAGTGTGTTGACCAGTGTGTTGACCGGTCTACTGACCAGTGTGTTGACCAGTGTGTTGACCAGTCTACTGACCAGTGTGTTGACCAGTGTGTTGACCAGTCTACTGACCAGTGTGTTGACCAGTGTGTTGACCAGTGTGTTGACCAGTCTACTGACCAGTGTGTTGACCAGTGTGTTGACCAGTATACTGACCAGTGTGCTGACCAGTGTGTTGACCAGTGTGTTGACCAGTCTACTGACCAGTGTGTTGACCAGTGTGTTGACCAGTATACTGACCAGTGTGTTGACCAGTGTGTTGACCAGTGTGTTGACCGGTCTACTGACCAGTGTGTTGACCAGTGTGTTGACCAGTCTACTGACCAGTGTGTTGACCAGTGTGTTGACCAGTCTACTGACCAGTGTGTTGACCAGTGTGTTGACCAGTGTGTTGACCAGTCTACTGACCAGTGTGTTGACCAGTGTGTTGACCAGTCTACTGACCAGTGTGTTGACCAGTGTGTTGACCAGTATACTGACCAGTGTGCTGACCAGTGTGTTGACCAGTATACTGACCAGTGTGTTGACCAGTGTGTTGACCAGTGTGTTGACCAGTATACTGACCAGTGTGTTGACCAGTGTGTTGACCAGTGTGTTGACCAGTGTGTTGACCAGTCTACTGACCAGTGTGTTGACCAGTGTGTTGACCAGTGTGTTGACCAGTCTACTGACCAGTGTGTTGACCAGTGTGTTGACCAGTATACTGACCAGTGTGCTGACCAGTGTACTGTGTGTCTTCAGGTCTTCAGATCGTATTGAACTCCATCATGAAGGCCATGCTGCCTCTGCTCCACATCGCCCTGCTGGTCCTGTTCGTCATCATCATCTATGCCATCATCGGCCTGGAGCTGTTCATCGGACGGATGCATAAATCCTGCTATTACATCGGCACAGGTAGACAGGGGACATCACACACACACACACACACACACACACACACACACACACACACACACACACACACACACACACACACACACACACACACACACACACACAGACACACACACACACACACACACACACACACACACACACACACACAGAGACACACACACACACACACACACACACACACACACACACACACACAGAGACACACACACACACACACACACACACGCAGACAGGTGAAATTGTAGAGCTGGGGATTATTCTACGATAGCAGTCTTGCTACCACGTCCAGAACATATATCTGTGGAGAGAGCACTTGTATATTGTTGTGGAGATCAGAATTGTATGTCCCTCTCTCTCCCCCTCACTCTCTCTCTCTCTCTCTCCCCCCCTCTCTCTTTGTCTCTCTCTCCCCCTCTCTCTCTCTCTCTCTCGCTCTACCTCTCTCTCTCTCCCCCTCTCTCTTTGTCTCTCCCGATCTCTCCCTCTCTTTCTCTCCCTCTCTCTCTATCTTTCTTTCTCTCCCCCTCTCTCTTTCTCTCTCTCTCTCTCTCTCTCTCTCTCTCTCTCTCTCTCTCTCTCTCTCTCTCTCTCTCTCTCTCTCTCTCTCTCTCTCTCCCTCTCTCTTTGTCTCTCCCGATCTCTCTCTCTCTCTCTCTCTCTTTGTCTCTCCCGATCTCTCTCTCTCTCTCTCTCTCTCTCTCTCTCTCTCCCTCTCTCCCTCTCTCTCTCTCTCTCTCTCTCTCTCTCTCTCTCTCTCTCACTCTCTCCCTCTCTCCCCCACTCTCTCCTCCAGATAACTATGCAGAGGATGACCCTGTGCCCTGTGCATTTGCGGGTCACGGCCGTCAGTGTGTAGTGAACGGGTCTGAGTGTCGAGGAAAGTGGGCTGGACCCAACGGAGGAATCACCAACTTTGACAATTTCTTCTTCGCTATGCTGACGGTGTTCCAGTGTATCACTATGGAGGGGTGGACCGACGTCCTCTACTGGGTAAGGACTCTACTGGGTAAGGACTCTACTGTACTCTACTGGGTAAGGACTCTACTGGGTAAGGACTCTACTGTACTCTACTGGGTAAGGACTCTACTGTACTCTACTGGGTAACGACTCTACTGTACTCTACTGGGTAACGACTCTACTGTACTCTACTGGGTAAGGACTCTACTGTACTCTACTGGGTAAGGACTCTACTGTACTCTACTGGGTAAGGACTCTACTGGGTAACGACTCTACTGTACTCTACTGGGTAACGACTCTACTGTACTCTACTGGGTAACGACTCTACTGTACTCTACTGGGTAAGGACTCTACTGTACTCTACTGGGTAAGGACTCTACTGTACTCTACTGGGTAAGGACTCTACTGTACTCTACTGGGTAACGACTCTACTGTACTCTACTGGGTAAGGACTCTACTGTACTCTACTGGGTAAGGACTCTACTGTACTCTACTGGGTAAGGAATCTACTGTACTCTACTGGGTAAGAATTATACTGTACTCTACTGGGTAAGGACTCTACTGTACTCTACTGGGTAAGGACTCTACTGTACTCTACTGGGTAAGGACTCTACTGTACTCTGCTGGGTAAGGACTCTACTGTACTCTACTGGGTAAGGACTCTACTGTACTCTACTGGGTAACGACTCTACTGTACTCTACTGGGTAACGACTCTACTGTACTCTACTGGGTAAGGACTCTACTGTACTCTACTGGGTAACGACTCTACTGTACTCTACTGGGTAAGGACTCTACTGTACTCTACTGGGTAAGGACTCTACTGTACTCTACTGGGTAACGACTCTACTGTACTCTACTGGGTAACGACTCTACTGTACTCTACTCGGTAAGAATTATACTGTACTCTACAAGGTAACGACTCTACTGTACTCTACTGGGTAAGGACTCTACTGTACTCTACTGGGTAACGACTCTACTGTGGGTAAGAATTATACTGTACTCTAATGGGTAAGGACTCTACTGTACTCTACTGGGTAACGACTCTACTGTACTCTACTGGGTAAGAATTATACTGTACTCTAATGGGTAACGACTCTACTGTACTCTACTGGGTAAGGACTCTACTGTACTCTACTGGGTAACGACTCTACTGTGGGTAATAATTATACTGTACTCTACTGGGTAAGGACTCTACTGTACTCTAATGGGTAAGGACTCTACTGTACTCTACTGGGTAAGGACTCTACTGTACTCTACTGGGTAAGGACTCTACTGTACTCTACTGGGTAAGGACTCTACTGTACTCTACTGGGTAACGACTCTACTGTACTCTACTGGGTAAGGACTCTACTGTACTCTACTGGGTAAGGACTCTACTGTACTCTACTGGGTAAGGAATCTACTGTACTCTACTGGGTAAGAATTATACTGTACTCTACTGGGTAAGGACTCTACTGTACTCTACTGGGTAAGGACTCTACTGTACTCTACTGGGTAAGGACTCTACTGTACTCTGCTGGGTAAGGACTCTACTGTACTCTACTGGGTAAGGACTCTACTGTACTCTACTGGGTAACGACTCTACTGTACTCTACTGGGTAACGACTCTACTGTACTCTACTGGGTAAGGACTCTACTGTACTCTACTGGGTAACGACTCTACTGTACTCTACTGGGTAAGGACTCTACTGTACTCTACTGGGTAAGGACTCTACTGTACTCTACTGGGTAACGACTCTACTGTACTCTACTGGGTAACGACTCTACTGTACTCTACTCGGTAAGAATTATACTGTACTCTACAGGGTAACGACTCTACTGTACTCTACTGGGTAAGGACTCTACTGTACTCTACTGGGTAACGACTCTACTGTGGGTAAGAATTATACTGTACTCTAATGGGTAAGGACTCTACTGTACTCTACTGGGTAACGACTCTACTGTACTCTACTGGGTAAGAATTATACTGTACTCTAATGGGTAACGACTCTACTGTACTCTACTGGGTAAGGACTCTACTGTACTCTACTGGGTAACGACTCTACTGTGGGTAATAATTATACTGTACTCTACTGGGTAAGGACTCTACTGTACTCTAATGGGTAAGGACTCTACTGTACTCTACTGGGTAACGACTCTACTGTACTCTACTGGGTAAGAATTATACTGTACTCTACTGGGTAAGAATTGTACTGTACTCTACTGGGTAAGGACTCTACTGTACTCTACTGGGTAAGAATGATCCTGTATTCTACTGGGTAAGAACTCAAATGTACAGCTTGGAAAATTCCAGAAAATGATGTGTCCTCTTGTCTGATGAAACAACTGTTCTGACCCACTGGGAATGTGATGAAAGAAATAAAAGCTGAAATAAATCATTCTCTCTACTATTATTCTGACATTTCACATTCTTAAAATAAAGTGGTGATCCTAACTGACCTAAAACAGGGACTTTTTACTAGGATTAAATGTCAGGAATTGTGAAAAACTGAGTTTAAATGTATTTGGCTAAGGTGTATGTAAACTTCCGACTTCAACTGTATATATAACCTTAACAGGCCAACAATCAGCATTTCGTAAGACAACATATCTGGTACTATTGTAAAAGTAATTGCTGTACTCTACTTTACTGTACTCTACATTATTCTACACTACTTTACCGTACTCTACTGTAATCTACTCTACTGTACTGTATTCTATTGTACTGTACTGTAATCTACTCTACTGTACTGTATTCTATTGTACTGTACTGTAATCTACTCTACTGTACTGTATTCTATTGTACTGTACTATAATCTACTCTACTGTACTGTATTCTATTGTACTGTACTGTAATCTACTCTACTGTACTGTATTCTATTGTACTGTACTGTAATCTACTCTACTGTACCGTATTCTATTGTACTGTACTCTAATCTACTGTACTGTACTGTATTATATTGTACTCTACTGTAATCTACTCTACTGTACCGTATTATATTGTACTGTACTGTAGTCTACTCTACTGTACTGTATTCTATTGTACTCTACTGTAATCTACTCTACTGTACCGTATTCTATTGTACTGTACTGTAGTCTACTCTAATGTACTGTATTCTATTGTAATCTACTGTAATCTACTCTACTGTACTGTATTCTATTGTACTGTACTGTAATCTACTCTACTGTACCGTATTCTATTGTACTGTACTGTAATCTACTCTACTGTACTGTATTCTATTGTACTCTACTGTAATCTACTCTACTGTACTGTATTCTATTGTACTCTACTGTAATCTACTCTACTGTACCGTATTCTATTGTACTGTACAGTAATCTACTCTACTGTACTGTATTCTATTGTAGTCTACTGTAATCTACTCTACTGTACCGTATTCTATTGTACTGTACTGTAATCTACTCTACTGTACTGTATTCTATTGTACTCTACTGTAATCTACTCTACTGTACTGTATTCTATTGTACTCTACTGTAATCTACTCTACTGTACCGTATTCTGTTTTACTCTGCTGTAGTCTACGCTACTCTACTGTGATAGCTACATCACTGTATTACTTTGAGTATATGTCTTTCTTTAGTTTTTTTTCTAGTGTCTCCATCTGTATCTTCTCTGTTTCTCCATCTGTTCCTCCATCTGTATCTTCTCTGTATCTCCATCTGTATCTATTTATTTTTTATCCATCTGTATCTTCTCTGTTTTCCCTCTCTTTTCTCCATCTGTATCTTCTCTGTTTCTCGGTTTGTATCTTCTCTGTTCCTCCATCTGTATATTCTCTGTTTTCCCTCTCTTTATTAACTGTATCTATCTCTGTTTCTCCATCTGTTTCTTCTCTGTTTATCCATCTGTATCTATCTCTGTTTATCCATCTGTATGTTGTATTTTTCTCCCTCTGTATCTCCATCTGTTTCTTCTCTGTTTCTCCATCTGTATCTTCTCTGATTCTCCATCTGTTCTTCCATCTGTATCTATTTATTTTTATCCATCTGTATCTTCTCTGTTTCTCCATCTGTTTCTCCATCTGTATATACCTCTGTTTCTCCATCTGTATGTTCTCTGTTTCTCCATCTGTATCTATCTCTGTTTATCCATCTGTATATTGTCTTTTTCTCCCTCTGTATCTCCATCTGTTTCTTCTCTGTTCTTCCATCTGTATCTATTTATTTTTATCCATCTGTATCTTCTCTGTTTCTCCATCTGTTTCTCCATCTGTATCTTCTCTGTTTATCCATCTGTATATATCTTTGTTTCTCCATCTGTATATATCTTTGTTTCTCCATCTGTATCTTCTCTGTTTATCCATCTGTATATACCTCGGTTTATCCATCTGTATCTTCTCTGTTTCTCCATCTGTTCCTCCACTGTATCTTCTCTGTTCATCCATCTGTATATACCTCTGTTTATCCAACTGTATCTTCTCTGTTTCTCCATCTGTATCTTCTCTGTTTCTCCATCTGTTCCTCCACTGTATCTTCTCTGTTCATCCATCTGTATATACCTCTGTTTATCCATATGTATCTTCGCTGTTCATCCATCTGTATATACCTCTGTTTATCCATATGTATATTCTCTGTTCATCCGTCTGTTCTTCCATCTGTATCTTCTCTGTATCTTCTCTGTTCCTCCATCTGTATCTTCTCTGTTTATCCATCTGTATATACCTCTGTTTATCCATATGTATATTCTCTGTTCATCCATCTGTATATACCTCTGTTTATCCATATGTATATTCTCTGTTCATCCATCTGTATATACCTCTGTTTATCCATATGTATATTCTCTGTTCATCCATCTGTATATACCTCTGTTTATCCATATGTATATTCTCTGTTCATCCATCTGTTCTTCCATCTGTATCTTCTCTGTATCTTCTCTGTATCTTCTCTGTTCCTCCATCTGTATATACCTCTGTTCATCCGTCTGTTCTTCCATCTGTATCTTCTCTGTATCTTCTCTGTTCCTCCATCTGTATCTTCTCTGTTTATCCATCTGTATATACCTCTGTTTATCCATATGTATATTCTCTGTTCATCCATCTGTATATACCTCTGTTTATCCAACTGTATATACCTCTGTTTATCCATATGTATATTCTCTGTTCTTCCATCTGTATCTTCTCTGTATCTTCTCTGTTCCTCCATCTGTATATACCTCTGTTCATCCGTCTGTTCTTCCATCTGTATCTTCTCTGTATCTTCTCTGTTCCTCCATCTGTATCTTCTCTGTTTATCCATCTGTATATACCTCTGTTTATCCATATGTATATTCTCTGTTCATCCATCTGTATATACCTCTGTTTATCCAACTGTATATACCTCTGTTTATCCATATGTATATTCTCTGTTCATCCATCTGTTTATTTTCTGTTTCTCCAAATTCTTCTTCTTCTTCCACTAGATGAATGATGCCATCGGGTTTGAGATGCCCTGGGTTTACTTTGTCAGTCTGGTGGTCTTTGGCTCATTCTTCGTCCTCAACCTGGTTTTGGGTGTGTTGAGTGGGTGAGTATCACGACCGTGTGTGTGAGTGTGTGAGTGTGTGAGTGTGCCTGATGTGTGTACTAGTTTGTGTGTACTAGTTTGTGTGTATTAGAGCGTGTGTACTAGTTTGTGTGTATTAGAGCGTGTGTATTAGTTTGTGTGTTTTAGAGTGTGTGTATTAGTGTGTGTGTATTAGTGTGTGTGTATTAGTGTGTGTGTATTAGTTTGTGTGTATTAGTGTGTGTGTATTCGTTTGTGTATTAGTGCGTGTGCACTAGTTTGTGTGTACTAGTGTGTGTGTATTAGTTTGTGTGTTTTAGAGTGTGTGTATTAGTGTGTGTGTGTATTAGTGTGTGTGTATTAGTGTGTGTGTATTAGTTTGTGTGTATTAGTGTGTGTGTATTAGTTTGTGTGTATTAGTGTGTGTGCACTAGTTTGTGTGTACTAGTGCGTGTGTATTAATTTGTGTGTACATTTGTGTGTGTATTAGTGTGTGTGTTCTAGTGCGTGTGTATTAGTACGTGTGTGTACTAGAGTGTGTGTCCTAGCGCGTGTGCACTAGTTTGTATGTACTACTGCGTGTGTGTATTAGTGTGTGTGTACTAGAGTGTGTGTACTACTGCGTGTGCACTAGTGTGTGTATGTGTGCACTAGTTTGTGTGTACTACTGCGTGTGTGTGTGTACGTGTGTGTACTAGAGTGTGTGTATTAGTGTGTGTGTGTGTGTACTACTGCGTGTGTATTAGTATGTGTGTGTGTACGTGTGTGTATTAGTATGTGTGTGTACTAGAGTGTGTTTACTACTGCGTGTGTGTATTAGTACGTGTGTATTTACTACTGCGTGTTTATTAGTACGTGTGTGTATTAGTACGTGTGTGTGTGTGTACGTGTGTGTATTAGTACGTGTGTGTACTAGAGTGTGTTTACTACTGCGTGTGTGTATTAGTACGTGTGTGTATTAGTATGTGTGTGTATTAGTGTGTATGTACTACTGCGTGTGTATTAGTACGTGTGTGTGTGTACGTGTGTGTGTGTACGTGTGTGTGTATTAGTACGTGTGTGTGTGTACGTGTGTGTGTGTACGTGTGTGTGTATTAGTACGTGTGTGTGTGCACTAGTTTGTGTGTACTACTGCGTGTGTATTAGTACGTGTGTGTACTAGAGTGTGTGTTCTACTGTGTGTGTATTAGTGTGTGTGTACGTGTGTGTGTGTGTGTGTGTGTACACGTGTGTGTGTGTGCGTACGTGCCTGACATGATGTGTTATGATCCTACAGAGAGTTCTCCAAGGAGAGAGAGAAGGCCCAGGCGCGAGGGGACTTCCAGAAGCTGAGAGAGAAGCAGCAGATGGAGGAGGATCTGTCTGGATACATGGACTGGATCACACAGGCTGAGGACATGGATGAGTTTGACGAGGATGGAAACAGACGTGAGTACCGTGTGTGTCTATAAAGGGTGTATAAAGGGTGACATAACCATTCCCACTGTAGGGTGAATTGCCAAATGTGACATAACACTATGCACCATTTATGGATTATGACATAGGATTTTAGATGTTTTTATGAAGCGTTTATGAAGTGCTTAGGAAGCCTCAAGGAATGCTTTATGAAGCCTTAATGTATGCTTTATGAGGCATTAATGTATGCTTTATGAGGCATTAATGTATGCTTTATGAGGCATTAATGTATGCTTTATAAAGTCTTAATGTATGCTTTATGAGGCATTAATGCATGCTTTATGAGGCATTAATGTATGCTTTATGAAGCCTTAATGTATGTTTTATGAGGCATTAATGTATGCTTTATGAAGCCTTAATGTATGCTTTATAAAGCCTTAATGTTTGCTTTGAGGCCTTAATGTATGCTTTATAAAGTCTTAATGTATGCGTTATGAGGACTTAACGTGTGCTTTATAAAGCCTCACTGTAGACTTTATAAAGCCTACTGTAATATTGTAATGTATGCTTTGAGGCCTTAATGTATGCTTTATAAAGCCTTAATGTATGCTTTATAAAGCCTTAATGTAGACTTTATAAAGCCTACTGTAATGTTGTAATGTATGCTTTGAGGCCTTAATGTATGCTTTATGAAGCCTTAATGTATGCTTTATGAAGCATTAATGTATGCTTTATGAAGCATTAATGTATGCTTTATGAAGCCTTAATGTATGCTTTATGAAGCATTAATGTATGCTTTATGAAGCATTAATGTATGCTTTATGAAGCATTAATGTATGCTTTATGAGGCCTTAATGTATGCTTTATGAAGCCTTAATGTATGCTTTATGAAGCATTAATGTATGCTTTATGAAGCCTTAATGTATGCTTTACGACGCCTTAATGTATGCTTTATGAAGCCTTAATGTATGCTTTATGAAGCATTAATGTATGCTTTATGAAGCATTAATGTATGCTTTATGAAGCATTAATGTATGCTTTATGAGGCCTTAATGTATGCTTTATGAAGCCTTAATGTATGCTTTATGAAGCATTAATGTATGCTTTATGAAGCCTTAATGTATGCTTTACGACGCCTTAATGTATGCTTTATGAGGCCTTAATGTATGCTTTATGAAGCCTTAATGTATGCTTTATGAAGCATTAATGTATGCTTTATGAGGCCTTAATGTATGCTTATTGAAGCCTTAATGTATGCTTTATGAAGCATTAATGTATGCTTTATGAAGCCTTAATGTATGCTTTATGAAGCATTAATGTATGCTTTATGAAGCCTTAATGTATGCTTTACGACGCCTTAATAAGTTGTACTTCTTTTAAAGATGGAATCCGCAGAAGGGGAAACAGTGCCACTGTCCGCCCCACGGCTGTTTTTGTTTTGTTGACAAAGGAGCGTTGTGCATCATCTGTTCAATGATGTCAGAGGGGGGGGGGGGGGGGGGTTGTTTACAGTGACTTCCTGATTGTTGTAATATCCCAAACGGACGTGGCAGTTTCACCGTTAAGATTTCCAGCTTTGGGACCTACAAATTCTAATGAAATCCGTCACTGTCTTTAGGTGCTACTGCTGTCTTTACTCTGTTCCGTTATTTGTATTTTTTTTATTTAATCTTAATTTAAGTAGGCAAGTCAGTTAAGAACAAATTCTTATTTTCAATGAAGGCCTACCGGGGAACAGCGGGTTAACTGCCTTGTTCAGGGGCAGAAGGACAGATTGTTTACCTTGTCAGCTCGGGGATTTGACCTTGCAACCTTTCGGTTACTAGTCCAACACTCTGGTCTACCCTGCCGCCCCAAACAGTTATAACAGAATGGAACAGAGGTCCGACCCTGGGTTGGGGCTTTTATAACAGAATGGACTGGGTTAGGGCTGTTATAACAGAATGGACTGGGTTAGGGCTGTTATAACAGAATGGACTGGGTTAGGGCTGTTATAACAGAATGGACTGGGTGAGGGCTGTTATAACAGAATGGACTGGGTTAGGGCTGTTATAACAGAATGGACTGGGTTAGGGCTGTTATAACAGAATGGACTGGGTTGTTATAACAGAATGGACTGGGTTAGGGCTGTTATAACAGAATGGACTGGGTTAGGGTGGTTATGACAGAATGGACTGGGTGAGGGCTGTTATAACAGAATGGACTGGGTTAGGGCTGTTATAACAGAATGGACTGGGCTGTTATAACAGAATGGACTGGGTTAGGGCTGTTATAACAGAATGGACTGGGTTAGGTCTGTTATAACAGAATGGACTGGGTTAGGGCTGTTATAACAGAATGGACTGGGTTAGGGCTGTTATAACAGAATGGACTGGGTTAGGGTGGTTATAACAGAATGGACTGGGTTAGGGCTGTTATAACAGAATGGACTGGGTTAGGGTGGTTATAACAGAATGGACTGGGTTAGGGTGGTTATAACAGAATGGACTGGGTTGTTATAACAGAATGGACTGGGTTAGGGCTGTTATAACAGAATGGACTGGGTTGTTATAACAGAATGGACTGGGTTAGGGCTGTTATAACAGAATGTACTGGGTTAGGGCGGTTATAACAGAATGGACTGGGTTAGGGCTGTTATAACAGAATGGACTGGGTTGGGGCTGTTATAACAGAATGGACTGGGTTAGGGCTGTTATAACAGAATGGACTGGGTTAGGGCTGTTATAACAGAATGGACTGGGTTGTTATAACAGAATGGACTGGGTTGTTATAACAGAATGGACTGGGTTAGGGCTGTTATAACAGAATGGACTGGGTTAGGGCTGTTATAACAGAATGGACTGGGTTAGGGTTGTTATAACAGAATGGACTGGGCTGGGGCTGTTATAACAGAATGGACTGGGCTGTTATAACAGAATGGACTGGGTTGTTATAACAGAATGGACTGGGTTGGGGCTGTTATAACAGAATGGACTGGGCTGTTATAACAGAATGGACTGGGTTAGGGTGGTTATAACAGAATGGACTGGGTTGTTGTAACAGAATGGACTGGGTTAGGGCTGTTATAACAGAATGGACTGGGTTAGGGCTGTTATAACAGAATGGACTGGGTTAGGGCTGTTATAACAGAATGGACTGGGTTGTTATAACAGAATGGACTGGGTTAGGGCTGTTATAACAGAATGGACTGGGTTAGGGCTGTTATAACAGAATGGACTGGGTTGTTATAACAGAATGGACTGGGTTGTTATAACAGAATGGACTGGGTTGTTATAACAGAATGGACTGGGTTAGGGTGGTTATAACAGAATGGACTGGGTTGTTATAACAGAATGGACTGGGTTAGGGCTGTTATAACAGAATGGACTGGGTTAGGGTTGTTATAACAGAATGGACTGGGTTAGGGCTGTTATAACAGAATGGACTGGGTTGTTATAACAGAATGGACTGGGTTAGGGCTGTTATAACAGAATGGACTGGGTTAGGGTTGTTATAACATAATGGACTGGGTTGTTATAACAGAATGGACTGGGTTAGGGCTGTTATAACAGAATGGACTGGGTTGGGGTTGTTATAACAGAATGGACTGGGTTAGGGCTGTTATAACAGAATGGACTGGGTTGTTATAACAGAATGGACTGGGTTAGGGCTGTTATAACAGAATGGACTGGGTTAGGGCTGTTATAACAGAATGGACTGGGTTAGGGTTGTTATAACAGAATGGACTGGGTTAGGGCTGTTATAACAGAATGGACTGGGTTAGGGCTGTTATAACAGAATGGACTGGGTTGTTATAACAGAATGGACTGGGTTGTTATAACAGAATGGACTGGGTTGTTATAACAGAATGGACTGGGTTAGGGCTGTTATAACAGAATGGACTGGGTTAGGGCTGTTATAACAGAATGGACTGGGTTAGGGCTGTTATAACAGAATGGACTGGGTTAGGGCTGTTATAACAGAATGGACTGGGTTGTTATAACAGAATGGACTGGGTGAGGGCTGTTATAACAGAATGGACTGGGTTAGGGCTGTTATAACAGAATGGACTGGGTTAGGGCTGTTATAACAGAATGGACTGGGTTAGGGCTGTTATAACAGAATGGACTGGGTTGTTATAACAGAATGGACTGGGTTGTTATAACAGAATGGACTGGGTTAGGGCTGTTATAACAGAATGGACTGGGTTAGGGCTGTTATAACAGAATGGACTGGGTTAGGGTTGTTATAACAGAATGGACTGGGCTGTTATAACAGAATGGACTGGGTTGTTATAACAGAATGGACTGGGCTGTTATAACAGAATGGACTGGGTTGTTATAACAGAATGGACTGGGCTGTTATAACAGAATGGACTGGGTTAGGGTGGTTATAACAGAATGGACTGGGTTGTTGTAACAGAATGGACTGGGTTAGGGCTGTTATAACAGAATGGACTGGGTTAGGGCTGTTATAACAGAATGGACTGGGTTGTTATAACAGAATGCACTGGGTTAGGGCTGTTATAACAGAATGGACTGGGTTAGGTCTGTTATAACAGAATGGACTGGGTTGTTATGACAGAATGGACTGGGTTAGGGCTGTTATAACAGAATGGACTGGGTTAGGGCTTTTATAACAGAATGGACTGGGTTAGGGCTGTTATAACAGAATGGACTGGGCTGTTATAACAGAATGGACTGGGTTAGGGTTGTTATAACAGAATGGACTGGGTTGTTATAACAGAATGGACTGGGTTAGGGCTGTTATAACAGAATGGACTGGGTTAGGGCTGTTATAACAGAATGGACTGGGTTGTTATAACAGAATGGACTGGGTTGTTATAACAGAATGGACTGGGTTGTTATAACAGAATGGACTGGGTTAGGGCTGTTATAACAGAATGGACTGGGTTAGGGCTGTTATAACAGAATGGACTGGGTTAGGGCTGTTATAACAGAATGGACTGGGTTAGGGCTGTTATAACAGAATGGACTGGGTTAGGGCTGTTATAACAGAATGGACTGGGTTAGGGCTGTTATAACAGAATGGACTGGGTTAGGGCTGTTATAACAGAATGGACTGGGTTGTTATAACAGAATGGACTGGGTTAGGGCTGTTATAACAGAATGGACTGGGTTAGGGCTGTTATAACAGAATGGACTGGGTTGGGGCTGTTATAACAGAATGGACTGGGTTGGAGTTGTTATAACAGAATGGACTGGGTTAGGGCTGTTATAACAGAATGGACTGGGTTAGGGCTGTTATAACAGAATGGACTGGGTTGTTATAACAGAATGGACTGGGTTGTTATAACAGAATGGACTGGGTTAGGGCTGTTATAACAGAATGGACTGGGTTAGGGCTGTTATAACAGAATGGACTGGGTTAGGGCTGTTATAACAGAATGGACTGGGTTGTTATAACAGAATGGACTGGGTTAGGGCTGTTATAACAGAATGGACTGGGTTAGGGTTGTTATAACAGAATGGACTGGGTTAGGGCTGTTATAACAGAATGGACTGGGTTAGGGCTGTTATAACAGAATGGACTGGGTTGTTATAACAGAATGGACTGGGTTAGGGCTGTTATAACAGAATGGACTGGGTTAGGGCTGTTATAACAGAATGGACTGGGTTAGGGCTGTTATAACATAATGGACTGGGTTAGGGCTGTTATAACAGAATGGACAGGGTTGTTATAACAGAATGGACTGGGTTAGGGCTGTTATAACAGAATGGACTGGGTTAGGGCTGTTATAACAGAATGGACTGGGTTAGGGCTGTTATAACAGAATGGACTGGGTTGTTATAACAGAATGGACTGGGTTAGGGCTGTTATAACAGAATGGACTGGGTTAGGGCTGTTATAACAGAA
>NC_092113.1:42489010-42496510 GCF_045679555.1 Salvelinus alpinus | reverse complement strand
CTATGCACACACGCACATACGCATGCACCTATGCACTCACACACCTACGCGTGCACCTATGCACTCACACACCTACGCATGCACCTATGCACACACGCACACACACAAATACACACATCTTTAATCTCTGACTGCTTCAGCATCAAAAGCAGTTTGGTTTATAATGTATAAGTATTTATAATGTATAAGTATTACAATGTATAAGTATTTATAATGTATAAGTATTTATAATGTATGCCTACCTGAATCTCTTTTCTGATTTTTGATCAAGCAATGCAAAACTTTTGAAAGATCAGCCCTCGCACCCCATGTGACCTAGAATGTTGTCCATGAGACCCTCTCCTACCCAAGGAGAGGGTCTCATTTGCCACCAGTACCCATGAAGTAAACCATGATGGATTTTCCGTCAATTGGAATTTTGTGAAAAACGCAACAACAAAAAACGCTATTCCTTTGAAATGATAGATTTTCATGAAACTTCATGATGAAGGTCTGTAATAACAATCCAGTAGGACAAACAAACAACAAACAACAAACAACAAACAAAATGGCCGCAACTGAACAATAAACATTCACGTAGGAGTGATCTGTCACAAGTGTATATAAATCAGTCGCTGACATTCGTATTGTAACGACTCTCGGTACAATGTTTTCAAACAGCGTGAAGACTCAACTCAACTGTAAGCACATTCATGTCGACCACACGGTGGCGCTATAACAGGCACAATTTTATAATCTCTTGATCTCTTTTGACTCAGCGTGATGAAATTTGTCACACATGCTCGAGGATATGAGTCTAACTGACCTGTAAAATATGGTTGAGTTTGGACACATTGTGGTCCCGTTGGGCAGGAAGCTCATTAGCGCACAGCGGCCATATTGTTTGAGTTTTGGAAAATAGCGTGTTTGAATATGTGAATATATTGAAAATGGGGTCCAAAATAAACACAGCAAAAAAAAAGAAATGTCCCTTTTTTCAGGACCTTGTCTTTCAAAGATAATTCGTAAAAATCCAAATAACTTCACAGATCTTCGTTGTAAAAGGGTTTAAACACTGTGAAACACTGAACATGCACCTGTGGAACGATCGTTAAGACACTAACAGTTTACAGACGGTAGGCAATTAAGGTCACAGCTATGAAAACTTAGGACACTAAAGAGGCCTTTCTACTGACTATGAAAAACATCAAAAGAAAGATCTCTACTCATCTGCGTGAACGAGGCATGCTGCAAGGAGGCATGAGGACTGCAGATGTGGCCAGGGCAATAAATTGCAATGTCCATACTGTGAGACGCCTAAGAAGGCACTACAGGGAGACAAGACGGACAGTGGCAGACCACGTGGTCGGATTCGCGTTTATCGTCGAAGGAATGAGCGTTACACCGAGGCCTGTACTCTGGAGCGGGATCGATTTGGAAGTGGAGGGTCCGTCATGGTCTGGGGCGGTGTGTCACAGCATCATCGGACTGAGCTTGTTGTCATTGCAGGCATTCTCAACGCTGTGCGTTACAGGGAAGACATCCTCCTCCCTCATGTGGTACCCTTCCTGCAGGCTCATCCTGACATGACCCTCCAGCATGACAAGGCCACCAGCCATACTGCTCGTTCTGTGCGTGATTTCCTGCAAGACAGGAATGTCAGTGTTCTGCCATGGCCAGCGAAGAGCCCGGATCTCAATCCCATTGAGCATGTCTGGGACCTGTTGAATCGGAGGGTGAGGGCTAGGGCCATTCCCCCCAGAAATGTCCGGGAACTTGCAGGTGCCTTGGTGGAAGAGTGGGGTAACATCTCACAGCAATAACTGGCAAATCTGGTGCAGTCCGTGAGGAGGAGATGCACTGCAGTACTTAATGCAGCTGGTGGCCACACCAGATACTGACTGTTACTTTTGATTTTGACCCCCCCTTTGTTCAGGGACACATTATTCCATTTCTGTTAGTCACATGTCTGTGGAACTTGTTCAGTTTATGTCTCAGTTGTTGAATCTTATGTTCTTACTAATATTTACACATGTTCAGTTTGCTGAAAATAAACGCAGTTGACAGTGAGAAACCGTTTCTTTTTTTGCTGAGTTACATCAAAAGCACATAATATTGCATGATCAGTTGGGTTTTAAGTTCTGATATTTGGCAAGCGTGTTAAATAGTACAGCAGGAACTGGTCCTAGGGTGATGTGTCCAATTTGTCCTGATGGTGGCACAGCTGAACCCCGGCTAATTTCAGTTTGAATTATTCTTGTTGTTGTTATGTCATTACGGTATCATTAAAACCTGCTGTTGTCTGGTCTGTCTCTTTGTCATGTTGATATCAGCGCTCGAATGATGAATAACAGCTGCTGGTGAGTCGTCTCTGTCTGCCTCTCTGCCCCTGCCCTCGTCTCTGTCTCTGTCTCTGTCTCTGTCTCTGTCTGCCTCTCTGCCCCTGCCCTTGTCTCTGTCTCTCTCTCTCTGTCTCTGCCCTTGTCTCTGTCTCTGTCTGCCTCTCTGCCCCTGCCCTTGTCTCTGTCTCTCTCTCTCTGTCTCTGCCCTTGTCTCTGTCTCTCTCTCTCTGCCCCTGCCCTTGTCTCTGTCTCTCTCTCTCTGCCCCTGCCCTTGTCTCTGTCTCTCTCTCTCTGCCCCTGCCCTTGTCTCTGTCTCTCTCTCTCTGTCTCTGCCCTTGTCTCTATCTCTGTCTGCCTCTCTGTCTCTGCCCTTGTCTCTGTCTCTCTCTCTCTGTCTCTGCCCTTGTCTCTATCTCTCTCTCTCTGTCTCTGTCTCTGTCTGCCTCTCTGCCCCTGCCCTTGTCTCTGTCTCTGTCTCTGTCTGCCTCTCTGCCCCTGCCCTTGTCTCTGTCTCTGTCTGCCTCTCTGCCCCTGCCCTTGTCTCTGTCTCTGTCTCTGTCTGCCTCTCTGCCCCTGCCCTTGTCTCTGTCTCTGTCTGCCTCTCTGCCCCTGCCCTTGTCTCTGTCTCCGTCTCTGTCTGCCTCTCTGCCCCTGCCCTCGTCTCTGTCTCTGTCTCTGTCTGCCTCTCTGCCCCTGCCCTTGTCTCTGTCTCTCTCTCTCTGTCTCTGTCTCTGTCTGCCTCTCTCTGTCTCTGTCTCTGTCTGCCTCTCTGCCCCTGCCCTTGTCTCTGTCTCTCTCTCTCTGTCTCTGTCTCTGTCTGCCTCTCTGCCCCTGCCCTTGTCTCTGTCTCTGTCTGCCTCTCTGCCCCTGCCCTTGTCTCTCTCTCTCTCTGTCTCTGTCTCTGTCTGCCTCTCTGCCCCTGCCCTTGTCTCTGTCTCTCTCTCTCTGTCTCTGTCTCTGTCTGCCTCTCTGCCCCTGCCCTTGTCTCTGTCTCTGTCTGCCTCTCTGCCCCTGCCCTTGTCTCTGTCTCTGTCTGCCTCTCTGCCCCTGCCCTTGTCTCTGTCTCTGTCTGCCTCTCTGCCCCTGCCCTTGTCTCTGTCTCTCTCTCTCTGTCTCTGCTTCTGTCTGTTTCTGTCCCTCTTTCTCTGCCTCTGTCTCTCTCTGTCTCTGTCTCTGTCTCCGTCTCTGTCTGCCTCTCTGCCCCTGCCCTCGTCTCTGTCTCTGTCTCTGTCTGCCTCTCTGCCCCTGCCCTCGTCTCTGTCTCTCTCTCTCTGTCTCTGCTTCTGTCTGTTTCTGTCCCTCTTTCTCTGCCTCTGTCTGTCTCTGTCTCTGTCTCTGTCTCTCTCTGTCTCTGTCTCTGTCTCTGTCTCAGTCCACTCTGTCTCTCTCTCTCTGTCTCTTTCTCTGTCTCTCTCTGTCTCAGTCCACTCTGTCTCTCTCTGTCTCTCTGTCTCTCTCTCTCTCTCTCTCTCTCTCTCTCTCTCTCTCTCTCTCTCTCTCTCTCTCTCTCTCTCTCTCTCTCTCTCTCTCTCTCTCTCTCTCTCTCTGTCTCTGTCGCTCTCTGTCTCTGTCTCAGTCCGCTCTGTCAGGGATGATCTGCCTACCAAGAGTCCAGAATTAATACAAAAGTAATTAAAGGGGAATACATGTAACCACAAACACTGTAGTTTTAACATGATCTCCTGGTGTACCCTCTTTAGTCGAACGTTGCGGCGGTGGAACCGGGTGTGTCGGAGGAACTGCCGTGTGGCGGTCAAGTCGGTGACGTTCTATTGGCTAGTTCTGTTTCTGGTGTTCCTCAACACCATCTGCAGCGCCTCAGAACACTACGACCAGCCTGATTGGCTCACAGAGGTCCAGGGTAGGTAACACACACACACACACACACACACACACACACACACACACACACACACACACACACACACACACACACACACACACACACACACACACACACACACACACACACACACACACACACACACACACACACACACACACACACACACACACACACAGCTGAGTGGCTCTGAGCACATATAATGAGTAAATTGGAAATCTTGGTGACGCTCTCCCTCCCTCCCTCCCTCCCTCCCTCCCCATCTCTTTCTCTCTCCCTCCCTCCCCCGTCTCTCTCTCTCTTCCCCCCTCTCCATCCCTTGTCTCTCTCTGTCTTTCTCTCGCTCTCTCCCTCCCTCCCTCTCTTTCTTTCTTTCTTTCTTTCTTTCTCTTTCTCTCGCTCTTTCTCTCTCTCTCTCTCTCTTCCCTCCCCTAGACATAGCCAACAAAGTTCTGCTGTCTCTGTTTACGGTGGAGATGTTGTTGAAGATGTATGCTCTGGGGACGTCTCAGACCGGCTACTTCAAGGCCTTTTTTAACCGCTTCGACTTCTTCGTGGTGTGTGGAGGCATCACGGAGACCACTCTGGTGGAGCTGGAGATCATGCCGCCTCTCGGCATCTCCGTGCTTCGCTGTGTCCGACTCCTCAGGATATTTAAAGTGACACGGTAGATATACAGTATATATATATATATATACATATACATACTGGTCTGTTGTTGCATCTCTGTGCTGCACTGTGAAGGCCTGCTATTTACACTGTACTATTTTTGGTTGTGTGGTGTCGTGTTGTGTTGTGAGAGTAACCTCTGTCTGTCTGTCTGTCTCTGTCTGTCTGTCTGTCTGTCTGTCTGTCTCTGTCTGTCTGTCTGTCTGTCTGTCTGTCTGTCTGTCTGTCTGTCTGTCTGTCTTTGTCTGTCTGTCTGTCTGTCTGTCTGTCTGTCTGTCTGTCTGTCTGTCTGTCTGTCTGTCTGTCTGTCTTTGTCTGTCTGTCTGTCTGTCTGTCTGTCTGTCTGTCTGTCTGTCTGTCTGTCTGTCTGTCTGTCTGTCTGTCTGTCTGTCTGTCTGTCTGTCTGTCTGTCTGTCTGTCTGTCTGTCTGTCTGTCTGTCTGTCTGTCGTTGTTGTCTGTGTCTGTCTGTCTGTCTGTCTGTCTGTCTGTCTGTCTGTCTGTCTGTCTGTCTGTCTGTCTGTCTGTCTGTCTGTCTGTCTGTCTGTCTGTCTGTCTGTCTGTCTGTCTGTCTGTCAATCCCTACAGTTGTATTGTATTGTTTATAACTAGGAATGGGCACTAATATATAAAGTCCATATCGATATCAGTTGCATTTTTTACATTTGATATAGATATCATTATATCATTATATTATTTTTTTGTAGGCATTAAAAAAAGTAAATTAATAAAAGTAGTAAATAGTAAATATTTGTTTTTTTTCCCACCATAACGTTGTGGTTTCAGTTCCTTATGAGCCACCGTAGTTGCTGTCATCTGATGAGAGCTCGAACTGCTCGAAATTTGAAAGAAGAAAACTGTCTGGCTAGCTAGACCTAAACTGTAGTAAACTAACGTTATCTAGCTAGCTAACTAGCTGTCCCGCCAGACCAAATCTGAAGCTAGACTCCTGTATCATTTTTGTCTGATTAGCTAAAAACAGATCTGTAGATAGCTAATGTTCGCTAAAACACGCGGGGAAACAATAAGCAGTTAGCTAGCTAGCTACAAGCATGTTTGTTAAACCAGACAAAATGTGCACGATCATCAACTAAGCTTAACGCACAGACTTTGTAAAGAACTATTCATCTTTCCTACCATTTTCTAGCTAGGTATTTTGTCAGGTGGGTTCTACCACTGACTTGTCAGCTAGTCACTACTTTCTTGGCTTGTTGGCTAGCTAGTTAGCTAGCATCTAGCTGAGTGGGGATAAGCAAATGTTAGCTAAAACATATAAAATAAATAGCTAGTTGGTTAACGTTAGTTACAAACGTGTGCAAGCGTCAACTAAAGCATGTAAATAATACCTGTATATGTAACTGCCAAAATAAAGGAAACACTTGAGTAAATGGGGGAATACAGTGTATATTGAAAACAGGTGCTTCCGCACCAGGTGTGGTTCCTGAGTTAATTAAGCAATTAACATCCCATCATTAGGGGTCATGTATAAAATGCTGGACAGGTCATTATTTTTGTCTTACAATGGCTATGCCCCCCCCCCCCCCGTGGCATGGCTATGCCCCCCATCCACAGGGCACGAATGTTCACTGAATGGTTTGATGAGCATGAAAACGATGTAAACCGTATGCCATGGACGTCTCAGTCACCAGAGCTCAACCCGATTTAACACTTATGGGAGTGTTTTCCACCACCATCAACAAAACACCAAATTAATGGAATTTCTTGTGGAAGAATAATGTCGCATTCCTCCAATAGAGGTCCAGACACTTGTAGAATCAATTCCGAGACGCATTTGAGTTGTTCTGGAAGCTCGTGGCGATCCAACGCCCCTATTAACAAACTATTTGTTGGTGTTTCCTTTATTTTGTCAGTTACCTGTAAATCACGAGAACTATTAGCTTTCTTACAATGCGCTAGCTGGCTAGTGAAAAAGTTTTCCACCAGCAGTTGTTTGTTGTCGACTACGTTGTTCCATCACCACTGTTTGTGGGCTAGCTAGCTAGTTTGCTAGCAGGTGAGGGTGGACTCGTGGAGAAACAAATACATGTATGGATGAAACATGAAATACATTGTTGCCATGAAAGTATTTTTTTGCATGTTTTGACAATCTTTTTTTTAAATTAAAGTTAGAGAGCTGGTTCCATCGGTGAACCGATGCAATGGCTTTGCTTTTCTCCTAGCTAGCTACCCGCCAAGTGTGGCAGCAAAAGCCAGTGTGTTTTTTTGTTGTATTTACTTTTACAAAAGAGTGTAGAAAGTGAGTAAAATACTACTTAAACGACATCACGACATTTCTCAGTCATATCGATATCAAACGATGTCGATATCATATAGAATTATCGGTATTGGTGCCCACTGTCATGTAAACATCTTCCCAGCATGAAATAGTTCCTAATCGTTCTGATTGTATTGTGATTGTGAGTGTGCAAAGCTGTCATCAAGGCAAAGGGTGGCTATTTGAAGAATCTCAAATATAAAATATATTTTGATTTGTTTAACACTTTTTTGGTTACTACATGATTCCATATGTGTTATTTCATAGTTTTGATGTCTTCGCTATTATTCTACAATGTAGTAAATAGTAAAATATAGAAAAACCCTTGATTGAGTAGGTGTTCTAAAACTTTTGACCGGTAGTGTATAACTAACCCCTGTCTGTCTGTATCCAC
>NC_092113.1:42442200-42488910 GCF_045679555.1 Salvelinus alpinus | reverse complement strand
AACTAACCCCTGTCTGTCTGTATCCACCACTATTTATAACTAACCCCTGTCTGTCTGTATCCACCACTATTTATAACTAACCCCTGTCTGTCTGTATCCACCACTATTTATAACTAACCCCTGTCTGTCTGTATCCACCACTATTTATAACTAACCCCTGTCTGTCTGTATCCACCACTATTTATAACTAACCCCTGTCTGTCTGTATCCACCACTATTTATAACTAACCCCTGTCTGTCTGTATCCACCACTATTTATAACTAACCCCTGTCTGTCTGTATCCACCACTATTTATAACTAACCCCTGTCTGTCTGTATCCACCACTATTTATAACTAACCCCTGTCTGTCTGTATCCACCACTATTTATAACTAACCCCTGTCTGTCTGTATCCACCACTATTTATAACTAACCCCTGTCTGTCTGTATCCACCACTATTTATAACTAACCCCTGTCTGTCTGTATCCACCACTATTTATAACTAACCCCTGTCTGTCTGTATCCACCACTATTTATAACTAACCCCTGTCTGTCTGTATCCACCACTATTTATAACTAACCCCTGTCTGTCTGTATCCACCACTATTTATAACTAACCCCTGTCTGTCTGTATCCACCACTATTTATAACTAACCCATGTCTGTCTGTATCCACCACTATTTATAACTAACCCCTGTCTGTCTGTATCCACCACTATTTATAACTAACCCCTGTCTGTCTGTATCCACCACTATTTATAACTAACCCCTGTCTGTCTGTATCCACCACTATTTATAACTAACCCCTGTCTGTCTGTATCCACCACTATTTATAACTAACCCCTGTCTGTCTGTATCCACCACTATTTATAACTAACCCCTGTCTGTCTGTCTGTATCCACCACTATTTATAACTAACCCCTGTCTGTCTGTCTGTCTCCACCACTATGTATAACTAACCCCTGCCTGTCTGTCTGTATCCACCACTATTTATAACTAACCCCTGTCTGTCTGTATCCACCACTATTTATAACTAACCCATGTCTGTCTGTATCCACCACTATTTATAACTAACCCCTGTCTGTCTGTATCCACCACTATTTATAACCAACCCCTGTCTGTCTGTATCCACCACTATTTATAACTAACCCCTGTCTGTATGTATCCACCACTATTTATAACTAACCCCTGTCTGTCTGTCTATATCCACCACTATTTATAACTAACCCCTGTCTGTCTGTATCCACCACTATTTATAACTAACCCCTGTCTGTCTGTATCCACCACTATTTATAACTAACCCCTGTCTGTCTGTATCCACCACTATGTATAACTAACCCCTGTCTGTATGTATCCACCACTATTTATAACTAACCCCTGTCTGTCTGTATCCACCACTATTTATAACTAACCCCTGTCTGTCTGTATCCACCACTATTTATAACTAACCCCTGTCTGTCTGTATCCACCACTATTTATAACTAACCCCTGTCTGTCTGTATCCACCACTATTTATAACTAACCCCTGTCTGTCTGTATCCACCACTATTTATAACTAACCCCTGTCTGTCTGTATCCACCACTATTTATAACTAACCCCTGTCTGTCTGTATCCACCACTATTTATAACTAACCCCTGTCTGTCTGTATCCACCACTATTTATAACTAACCCCTGTCTGTCTGTATCCACCACTATTTATAACTAACCCCTGTCTGTCTATATCCACCACTATTTATAACTAACCCCTGTCTGTCTGTCTGTATCCACCACTATTTATAACTAACCCCTGTCTGTCTGTATCCACCACTATTTATAACTAACCCCTGTCTGTCTGTATCCACCACTATTTATAACTAACCCCTGTCTGTCTGTATCCACCACTATTTATAACTAACCCCTGTCTGTCTGTATCCACCACTATTTATAACTAACCCCTGTCTGTCTGTATCCACCACTATTTATAACTAACCCCTGTCTGTATGTATCCACCACTATTTATAACTAACCCCTGCCTGTCTGTATCCACCACTATTTATAACTTACCCCTGTCTGTCTGTATCCACCACTATTTATAACTAACCCCTGTCTGTCTGTATCCACCACTATTTATAACTAACCCCTGTCTGTCTGTATCCACCACTATTTATAACTAACCCCTGTCTGTCTGTATCCACCACTATTTATAACTAACCCCTGTCTGTCTGTATCCACCACTATTTATAACTAACCCCTGTCTGTCTGTATCCACCACTATTTATAACTAACCCCTGTCTGTCTGTATCCACCACTATTTATAACTAACCCCTGTCTGTCTGTATCCACCACTATTTATAACTAACCCCTGTCTGTCTGTATCCACCACTATTTATAACTAACCCCTGTCTGTCTGTATCCACCACTATTTATAACTAACCCCTGTCTGTCTGTATCCACCACTATTTATAACTAACCCCTGTCTGTCTGTATCCACCACTATTTATAACTAACCCCTGTCTGTCTGTATCCACCACTATTTATAACTAACCCCTGTCTGTCTGTATCCACCACTATTTATAACTAACCCCTGTCTGTCTGTATCCACCACTATTTATAACTAACCCCTGTCTGTCTGTATCCACCACTATTTATAACTAACCCCTGTCTGTCTGTATCCACCACTATTTATAACTAACCCCTGTCTGTCTGTATCCACCACTATTTATAACTAACCCCTGTCTGTCTGTCTGTATCCACCACTATTTATAACTAACCCCTGTCTGTCTGTCTGTCTCCACCACTATGTATAACTAACCCCTGCCTGTCTGTCTGTATCCACCACTATTTATAACTAACCCCTGTCTGTCTGTATCCACCACTATTTATAACTAACCCATGTCTGTCTGTATCCACCACTATTTATAACTAACCCCTGTCTGTCTGTATCCACCACTATTTATAACCAACCCCTGTCTGTCTGTATCCACCACTATTTATAACTAACCCCTGTCTGTATGTATCCACCACTATTTATAACTAACCCCTGTCTGTCTGTCTATATCCACCACTATTTATAACTAACCCCTGTCTGTCTGTATCCACCACTATTTATAACTAACCCCTGTCTGTCTGTCTATATCCACCACTATTTATAACTAACCCCTGTCTGTCTGTATCCACCACTATTTATAACTAACCCCTGTCTGTCTGTATCCACCACTATTTATAACTAACCCCTGTCTGTCTGTATCCACCACTATGTATAACTAACCCCTGTCTGTATGTATCCACCACTATTTATAACTAACCCCTGTCTGTCTGTATCCACCACTATTTATAACTAACCCCTGTCTGTCTGTATCCACCACTATTTATAACTAACCCCTGTCTGTCTGTATCCACCACTATTTATAACTAACCCCTGTCTGTCTGTATCCACCACTATTTATAACTAACCCCTGTCTGTCTGTATCCACCACTATTTATAACTAACCCCTGTCTGTCTGTATCCACCACTATTTATAACTAACCCCTGTCTGTCTGTATCCACCACTATTTATAACTAACCCCTGTCTGTCTGTATCCACCACTATTTATAACTAACCCCTGTCTGTCTGTATCCACCACTATTTATAACTAACCCCTGTCTGTCTGTATCCACCACTATTTATAACTAACCCCTGTCTGTCTGTATCCACCACTATTTAAAACTAACCCATGCCTGTCTGTCTGTATCCACCACTATTTATAACTAACCCCTGTCTGTCTGTATCCACCACTATTTATAACTAACCCCTGTCTGTCTGTATCCACCACTATTTATAACTAACCCCTGTCTGTCTGTATCCACCACTATTTATAACTAACCCCTGTCTGTCTGTATCCACCACTATTTATAACTAACCCCTGTCTGTCTGTATCCACCACTATTTATAACTAACCCCTGTCTGTCTGTATCCACCACTATTTATAACTAACCCCTGTCTGTCTGTATCCACCACTATTTATAACTAACCCATGTCTGTCTGTATCCACCACTATTTATAACTAACCCCTGTCTGTCTGTATCCACCACTATTTATAACTAACCCCTGTCTGTCTGTATCCACCACTATTTATAACTAACCCCTGTCTGTCTGTATCCACCACTATTTATAACTAACCCCTGTCTGTCTGTATCCACCACTATTTATAACTAACCCCTGTCTGTCTGTCTGTATCCACCACTATTTATAACTAACCCCTGTCTGTCTGTCTGTCTCCACCACTATGTATAACTAACCCCTGCCTGTCTGTCTGTATCCACCACTATTTATAACTAACCCCTGTCTGTCTGTATCCACCACTATTTATAACTAACCCATGTCTGTCTGTATCCACCACTATTTATAACTAACCCCTGTCTGTCTGTATCCACCACTATTTATAACCAACCCCTGTCTGTCTGTATCCACCACTATTTATAACTAACCCCTGTCTGTATGTATCCACCACTATTTATAACTAACCCCTGTCTGTCTGTCTATATCCACCACTATTTATAACTAACCCCTGTCTGTCTGTATCCACCACTATTTATAACTAACCCCTGTCTGTCTGTATCCACCACTATTTATAACTAACCCCTGTCTGTCTGTATCCACCACTATGTATAACTAACCCCTGTCTGTATGTATCCACCACTATTTATAACTAACCCCTGTCTGTCTGTATCCACCACTATTTATAACTAACCCCTGTCTGTCTGTATCCACCACTATTTATAACTAACCCCTGTCTGTCTGTATCCACCACTATTTATAACTAACCCCTGTCTGTCTGTATCCACCACTATTTATAACTAACCTCTGTCTGTCTGTATCCACCACTATTTATAACTAACCCCTGTCTGTCTGTCTGTATCCACCACTATTTATAACTAACCCCTGTCTGTCTGTCTGTCTCCACCACTATGTATAACTAACCCCTGCCTGTCTGTCTGTATCCACCACTATTTATAACTAACCCCTGTCTGTCTGTATCCACCACTATTTATAACTAACCCATGTCTGTCTGTATCCACCACTATTTATAACTAACCCCTGTCTGTCTGTATCCACCACTATTTATAACCAACCCCTGTCTGTCTGTATCCACCACTATTTATAACTAACCCCTGTCTGTATGTATCCACCACTATTTATAACTAACCCCTGTCTGTCTGTCTATATCCACCACTATTTATAACTAACCCCTGTCTGTCTGTATCCACCACTATTTATAACTAACCCCTGTCTGTCTGTATCCACCACTATTTATAACTAACCCCTGTCTGTCTGTATCCACCAC
Organism: Salvelinus alpinus; assembly: GCF_045679555.1. Classification (NCBI taxonomy): domain Eukaryota; kingdom Metazoa; phylum Chordata; class Actinopteri; order Salmoniformes; family Salmonidae; genus Salvelinus; species Salvelinus alpinus. The sequence continues at coordinate 42,483,624 of NC_092113.1, read as the reverse complement.
TATGTATAACTAACCCCTGTCTGTATGTATCCACCACTATTTATAACTAACCCCTGTCTGTCTGTATCCACCACTATTTATAACTAACCCCTGTCTGTCTGTATCCACCACTATTTATAACTAACCCCTGTCTGTCTGTATCCACCACTATTTATAACTAACCCCTGTCTGTCTGTATCCACCACTATTTATAACTAACCCCTGTCTGTCTGTATCCACCACTATTTATAACTAACCCCTGTCTGTCTGTATCCACCACTATTTATAACTAACCCCTGTCTGTCTGTATCCACCACTATTTATAACTAACCCCTGTCTGTCTGTATCCACCACTATTTATAACTAACCCCTGTCTGTCTGTATCCACCACTATTTATAACTAACCCCTGTCTGTCTGTATCCACCACTATTTATAACTAACCCCTGTCTGTCTGTATCCACCACTATTTATAACTAACCCCTGTCTGTCTATATCCACCACTATTTATAACTAACCCCTGTCTGTCTGTCTGTATCCACCACTATTTATAACTAACCCCTGTCTGTCTGTATCCACCACTATTTATAACTAACCCCTGTCTGTCTGTATCCACCACTATTTATAACTAACCCCTGTCTGTCTGTATCCACCACTATTTATAACTAACCCCTGTCTGTCTGTATCCACCACTATTTATAACTAACCCCTGTCTGTCTGTATCCACCACTATTTATAACTAACCCCTGTCTGTATGTATCCACCACTATTTATAACTAACCCCTGCCTGTCTGTATCCACCACTATTTATAACTTACCCCTGTCTGTCTGTATCCACCACTATTTATAACTAACCCCTGTCTGTCTGTATCCACCACTATTTATAACTAACCCCTGTCTGTCTGTATCCACCACTATTTATAACTAACCCCTGTCTGTCTGTATCCACCACTATTTATAACTAACCCCTGTCTGTCTGTATCCACCACTATTTATAACTAACCCCTGTCTGTCTGTATCCACCACTATTTATAACTAACCCCTGTCTGTCTGTATCCACCACTATTTATAACTAACCCCTGTCTGTCTGTATCCACCACTATTTATAACTAACCCCTGTCTGTCTGTATCCACCACTATTTATAACTAACCCCTGTCTGTCTGTATCCACCACTATTTATAACTAACCCCTGTCTGTCTGTATCCACCACTATTTATAACTAACCCCTGTCTGTCTGTATCCACCACTATTTATAACTAACCCCTGTCTGTCTGTATCCACCACTATTTATAACTAACCCCTGTCTGTCTGTATCCACCACTATTTATAACTAACCCCTGTCTGTCTGTATCCACCACTATTTATAACTAACCCCTGTCTGTCTGTCTGTATCCACCACTATTTATAACTAACCCCTGTCTGTCTGTCTGTCTCCACCACTATGTATAACTAACCCCTGCCTGTCTGTCTGTATCCACCACTATTTATAACTAACCCCTGTCTGTCTGTATCCACCACTATTTATAACTAACCCATGTCTGTCTGTATCCACCACTATTTATAACTAACCCCTGTCTGTCTGTATCCACCACTATTTATAACTAACCCCTGTCTGTATGTATCCACCACTATTTATAACTAACCCCTGTCTGTCTGTCTATATCCACCACTATTTATAACTAACCCCTGTCTGTCTGTATCCACCACTATTTATAACTAACCCCTGTCTGTCTGTATCCACCACTATTTATAACTAACCCCTGTCTGTCTGTATCCACCACTATGTATAACTAACCCCTGTCTGTATGTATCCACCACTATTTATAACTAACCCCTGTCTGTCTGTATCCACCACTATTTATAACTAACCCCTGTCTGTCTGTATCCACCACTATTTATAACTAACCCCTGTCTGTCTGTATCCACCACTATTTATAACTAACCCCTGTCTGTCTGTATCCACCACTATTTATAACTAACCCCTGTCTGTCTGTATCCACCACTATTTATAACTAACCCCTGTCTGTCTGTATCCACCACTATTTATAACTAACCCCTGTCTGTCTGTATCCACCACTATTTATAACTAACCCCTGTCTGTCTGTATCCACCACTATTTATAACTAACCCCTGTCTGTCTGTATCCACCACTATTTATAACTAACCCCTGTCTGTCTGTATCCACCACTATTTATAACTAACCCCTGTCTGTCTGTATCCACCACTATTTATAACTAACCCCTGTCTGTCTGTATCCACCACTATTTATAACTAACCCCTGTCTGTCTATATCCACCACTATTTATAACTAACCCCTGTCTGTCTGTCTGTATCCACCACTATTTATAACTAACCCCTGTCTGTCTGTATCCACCACTATTTATAACTAACCCCTGTCTGTCTGTATCCACCACTATTTATAACTAACCCCTGTCTGTCTGTATCCACCACTATTTATAACTAACCCCTGTCTGTCTGTATCCACCACTATTTATAACTAACCCCTGTCTGTATGTATCCACCACTATTTATAACTAACCCCTGTCTGTATGTATCCACCACTATTTATAACTAACCCCTGCCTGTCTGTATCCACCACTATTTATAACTTACCCCTGTCTGTCTGTATCCACCACTATTTATAACTAACCCCTGTCTGTCTGTATCCACCACTATTTATAACTAACCCCTGTCTGTCTGTATCCACCACTATTTATAACTAACCCCTGTCTGTCTGTATCCACCACTATTTATAACTAACCCCTGTCTGTCTGTATCCACCACTATTTATAACTAACCCCTGTCTGTCTGTATCCACCACTATTTATAACTAACCCCTGTCTGTCTGTATCCACCACTATTTATAACTAACCCCTGTCTGTCTGTATCCACCACTATTTATAACTAACCCCTGTCTGTCTGTATCCACCACTATTTATAACTAACCCCTGTCTGTCTGTATCCACCACTATTTATAACTAACCCATGTCTGTCTGTATCCACCACTATTTATAACTAACCCCTGTCTGTCTGTATCCACCACTATTTATAACCAACCCCTGTCTGTCTGTATCCACCACTATTTATAACTAACCCCTGTCTGTCTGTATCCACCACTATTTATAACTAACCCCTGTCTGTCTGTATCCACCACTATTTATAACTAACCCCTGTCTGTCTGTATCCACCACTATGTATAACTAACCCCTGGCTGTATGTATCCACCACTATTTATAACTAACCCCTGTCTGTCTGTATCCACCACTATTTATAACTAACCCCTGTCTGTCTGTATCCACCACTATTTATAACTAACCCCTGTCTGTCTGTCTGTATCCACCACTATTTATAACTAACCCCTGTCTGTCTGTCTGTCTCCACCACTATGTATAACTAACCCCTGCCTGTCTGTCTGTATCCACCACTATTTATAACTAACCCCTGTCTGTCTGTATCCACCACTATTTATAACTAACCCCTGTCTGTCTGTCTGTCTCCACCACTATGTATAACTAACCCCTGCCTGTCTGTCTGTATCCACCACTATTTATAACTAACCCCTGTCTGTCTGTATCCACCACTATTTATAACTAACCCATGTCTGTCTGTATCCACCACTATTTATAACTAACCCCTGTCTGTCTGTATCCACCACTATTTATAACCAACCCCTGTCTGTCTGTATCCACCACTATTTATAACTAACCCCTGTCTGTATGTATCCACCACTATTTATAACTAACCCCTGTCTGTCTGTCTATATCCACCACTATTTATAACTAACCCCTGTCTGTCTGTATCCACCACTATTTATAACTAACCCCTGTCTGTCTGTATCCACCACTATTTATAACTAACCCCTGTCTGTCTGTATCCACCACTATGTATAACTAACCCCTGTCTGTATGTATCCACCACTATTTATAACTAACCCCTGTCTGTCTGTATCCACCACTATTTATAACTAACCCCTGTCTGTCTGTATCCACCACTATTTATAACTAACCCCTGTCTGTCTGTATCCACCACTATTTATAACTAACCCCTGTCTGTCTGTATCCACCACTATTTATAACTAACCCCTGTCTGTCTGTATCCACCACTATTTATAACTAACCCCTGTCTGTCTGTATCCACCACTATTTATAACTAACCCCTGTCTGTCTGTATCCACCACTATTTATAACTAACCCCTGTCTGTCTGTATCCACCACTATTTATAACTAACCCCTGTCTGTCTGTATCCACCACTATTTATAACTAACCCCTGTCTGTCTGTATCCACCACTATTTATAACTAACCCCTGTCTGTCTGTATCCACCACTATTTATAACTAACCCCTGTCTGTCTGTATCCACCACTATTTATAACTAACCCCTGTCTGTCTATATCCACCACTATTTATAACTAACCCCTGTCTGTCTGTCTGTATCCACCACTATTTATAACTAACCCCTGTCTGTCTGTATCCACCACTATTTATAACTAACCCCTGTCTGTCTGTATCCACCACTATTTATAACTAACCCCTGTCTGTCTGTATCCACCACTATTTATAACTAACCCCTGTCTGTATGTATCCACCACTATTTATAACTAACCCCTGCCTGTCTGTATCCACCACTATTTATAACTTACCCCTGTCTGTCTGTATCCACCACTATTTATAACTAACCCCTGTCTGTCTGTATCCACCACTATTTATAACTAACCCCTGTCTGTCTGTATCCACCACTATTTAAAACTAACCCATGCCTGTCTGTCTGTATCCTCCACTATTTATAACTAACCCCTGTCTGTCTGTATCCACCACTATTTATAACTAACCCCTGTCTGTCTGTATCCACCACTATTTATAACTAACCCCTGTCTGTCTGTATCCACCACTATTTATAACTAACCCCTGTCTGTCTGTATCCACCACTATTTATAACTAACCCCTGTCTGTCTGTATCCACCACTATTTATAACTAACCCCTGTCTGTCTGTATCCACCACTATTTATAACTAACCCCTGTCTGTCTGTATCCACCACTATTTATAACTAACCCATGTCTGTCTGTATCCACCACTATTTATAACTAACCCCTGTCTGTCTGTATCCACCACTATTTATAACCAACCCCTGTCTGTCTGTATCCACCACTATTTATAACTAACCCCTGTCTGTATGTATCCACCACTATTTATAACTAACCCCTGTCTGTCTGTCTATATCCACCACTATTTATAACTAACCCCTGTCTGTCTGTATCCACCACTATTTATAACTAACCCCTGTCTGTCTGTATCCACCACTATTTATAACTAACCCCTGTCTGTCTGTATCCACCACTATGTATAACTAACCCCTGTCTGTATGTATCCACCACTATTTATAACTAACCCCTGTCTGTCTGTATCCACCACTATTTATAACTAACCCCTGTCTGTCTGTATCCACCACTATTTATAACTAACCCCTGTCTGTCTGTATCCACCACTATTTATAACTAACCCCTGTCTGTCTGTATCCACCACTATTTATAACTAACCCCTGTCTGTCTGTATCCACCACTATTTATAACTAACCCCTGTCTGTCTGTATCCACCACTATTTATAACTAACCCCTGTCTGTCTGTATCCACCACTATTTATAACTAACCCCTGTCTGTCTGTATCCACCACTATTTATAACTAACCCCTGTCTGTCTGTATCCACCACTATTTATAACTAACCCCTGTCTGTCTGTATCCACCACTATTTATAACTAACCCCTGTCTGTCTGTATCCACCACTATTTATAACTAACCCCTGTCTGTCTATATCCACCACTATTTATAACTAACCCCTGTCTGTCTGTCTGTATCCACCACTATTTATAACTAACCCCTGTCTGTCTGTATCCACCACTATTTATAACTAACCCCTGTCTGTCTGTATCCACCACTATTTATAACTAACCCCTGTCTGTCTGTATCCACCACTATTTATAACTAACCCCTGTCTGTCTGTATCCACCACTATTTATAACTAACCCCTGTCTGTCTGTATCCACCACTATTTATAACTAACCCCTGTCTGTCTGTATCCACCACTATTTATAACTAACCCCTGTCTGTCTGTATCCACCACTATTTATAACTAACCCCTGCCTGTCTGTATCCACCACTATTTATAACTTACCCCTGTCTGTCTGTATCCACCACTATTTATAACTAACCCCTGTCTGTCTGTATCCACCACTATTTATAACTAACCCCTGTCTGTCTGTATCCACCACTATTTATAACTAACCCCTGTCTGTCTGTATCCACCACTATTTATAACTAACCCCTGTCTGTCTGTATCCACCACTATTTATAACTAACCCCTGTCTGTCTGTATCCACCACTATTTATAACTAACCCCTGTCTGTCTGTATCCACCACTATTTATAACTAATCCCTGTCTGTCTGTATCCACCACTATTTATAACTAACCCCTGTCTGTCTGTCTGTATCCACCACTATTTATAACTAACCCCTGTCTGTCTGTCTGTCTCCACCACTATGTATAACTAACCCCTGCCTGTCTGTCTGTATCCACCACTATTTATAACTAACCCCTGTCTGTCTGTATCCACCACTATTTATAACTAACCCATGTCTGTCTGTATCCACCACTATTTATAACTAACCCCTGTCTGTCTGTATCCACCACTATTTATAACCAACCCCTGTCTGTCTGTATCCACCACTATTTATAACTAACCCCTGTCTGTATGTATCCACCACTATTTATAACTAACCCCTGTCTGTCTGTCTATATCCACCACTATTTATAACTAACCCCTGTCTGTCTGTATCCACCACTATTTATAACTAACCCCTGTCTGTCTGTATCCACCACTATTTATAACTAACCCCTGTCTGTCTGTATCCACCACTATGTATAACTAACCCCTGGCTGTATGTATCCACCACTATTTATAACTAACCCCTGTCTGTCTGTATCCACCACTATTTATAACTAACCCCTGTCTGTCTGTATCCACCACTATTTATAACTAACCCCTGTCTGTCTGTATCCACCACTATTTATAACTAACCCCTGTCTGTCTGTATCCACCACTATTTATAACTAACCCCTGTCTGTCTGTATCCACCACTATTTATAACTAACCCCTGTCTGTCTGTATCCACCACTATTTATAACTAACCCCTGTCTGTCTGTATCCACCACTATTTATAACTAACCCCTGTCTGTATGTATCCACCACTATTTATAACTAACCCCTGTCTGTCTGTATCCACCACTATTTATAACTAACCCCTGTCTGTCTGTATCCACCACTATTTATAACTAACCCCTGTCTGTCGGTATCCACCACTATTTATAACTAACCCCTGCCTGTCTGTCTGTATCCACCACTATTTAAAACGAACCCCTGCCTGTCTGTCTGTATCCACCACTATTTATAACTAACCCCTGTCTGTCTGTCTGTCTGTCTGTATCCACCACTATTTATAACTAACCCCTGTCTGTCTGTCTGTATCCACCACTATTTATAACTAACCCCTGTCTGTATGTATCCACCACTATTTATAACTAACCCCTGCCTGTCTGTATCCACCACTATTTATAACTTACCCCTGTCTGTCTGTATCCACCACTATTTATAACTAACCCCTGTCTGTCTGTATCCACCACTATTTATAACTAACCCCTGTCTGTCTGTATCCACCACTATTTAAAACTAACCCATGCCTGTCTGTCTGTATCCACCACTATTTATAACTAACCCCTGTCTGTCTGTATCCACCACTATTTATAACTAACCCCTATCTGTCTGTATCCACCACTATTTATAACTAACCCCTGTCTGTCTGTATCCACCACTATTTATAACTAACCCCTGTCTGTATGTATCCACCACTATTTATAACTAACCCCTGTCTGTCTGTATCCACCACTATTTATAACTAACCCCTGTCTGTCTGTATCCACCACTATTTATAACTAACCCCTGTCTGTCGGTATCCACCACTATTTATAACTAACCCCTGTCTGTCTGTATCCACCACTATTTATAACTAACCCCTGTCTGTCTGTATCCACCACTATTTATAACTAACCCCTGTCTGTCTGTATCCACCACTATTTATAACTAACCCCTGTCTGTCTGTATCCACCACTATTTATAACTAACCCCTGTCTGTCTGTATCCACCACTATTTATAACTAACCCCTGTCTGTCTGTATCCACCACTATTTATAACTAACCCCTGTCTGTCTGTATCCACCACTATTTATAACTAACCCCTGTCTGTCTGTATCCACCACTATTTATAACTAACCCCTGTCTGTCTGTATCCACCACTATTTATAACTAACCCCTGTCTGTCTGTATCCACCACTATTTATAACTAACCCCTGTCTGTCTGTATCCACCACTATTTATAACTAACCCCTGTCTGTCTGTATCCACCACTATTTATAACTAACCCCTGTCTGTCTGTATCCACCACTATTTATAACTAACCCCTGTCTGTCTGTATCCACCACTATTTATAACTAACCCCTGTCTGTCTGTATCCACCACTATTTATAACTAACCCCTGTCTGTCTGTATCCACCACTATTTATAACTAACCCCTGTCTGTCTGTATCCACCACTATTTATAACTAACCCCTGTCTGTCTGTCTGTCTCCACCACTATGTATAACTAACCCCTGCCTGTCTGTCTGTATCCACCACTATTTATAACTAACCCCTGTCTGTCTGTATCCACCACTATTTATAACTAACCCATGTCTGTCTGTATCCACCACTATTTATAACTAACCCCTGTCTGTCTGTCTCCACCACTATTTATAACTAACCCCTGTCTGTATGTATCCACCACTATTTATAACTAACCCCTGTCTGTCTGTATCCACCACTATTTATAACTAACCCCTGTCTGTCTGTATCCACCACTATTTATAACTAACCCCTGTCTGTCGGTATCCACCACTATTTATAACTAACCCCTGCCTGTCTGTCTGTATCCACCACTATTTAAAACGAACCCCTGCCTGTCTGTCTGTATCCACCACTATTTATAACTAACCCCTGTCTGTCTGTCTGTCTGTCTGTATCCACCACTATTTATAACTAACCCCTGTCTGTCTGTCTGTATCCACCACTATTTATAACTAACCCCTGTCTGTATGTATCCACCACTATTTATAACTAACCCCTGCCTGTCTGTATCCACCACTATTTATAACTTACCCCTGTCTGTCTGTATCCACCACTATTTATAACTAACCCCTGTCTGTCTGTATCCACCACTATTTATAACTAACCCCTGTCTGTCTGTATCCACCACTATTTATAACTAACCCCTGTCTGTCTGTATCCACCACTATTTATAACTAACCCCTGTCTGTCTGTATCCACCACTATTTATAACTAACCCCTGTCTGTCTGTATCCACCACTATTTATAACTAACCCCTGTCTGTCTGTATCCACCACTATTTATAACTAACCCCTGTCTGTCTGTATCCACCACTATTTATAACTAACCCCTGTCTGTCTGTATCCACCACTATTTATAACTAACCCCTGTCTGTCTGTATCCACCACTATTTATAACTAACCCCTGTCTGTCTGTATCCACCACTATTTATAACTAACCCCTGTCTGTCTGTATCCACCACTATTTATAACTAACCCCTGTCTGTCTGTATCCACCACTATTTATAACTAACCCCTGTCTGTCTGTATCCACCACTATTTATAACTAACCCCTGTCTGTCTGTATCCACCACTATTTATAACTAACCCCTGTCTGTCTGTATCCACCACTATTTATAACTAACCCCTGTCTGTCTGTATCCACCACTATTTATAACTAACCCCTGTCTGTCTGTATCCACCACTATTTATAACTAACCCCTGTCTGTCTGTATCCACCACTATTTATAACTAACCCCTGTCTGTCTGTATCCACCACTATTTATAACTAACCCCTGTCTGTCTGTATCCACCACTATTTATAACTAACCCCTGCCTGTCTGTCTGTATCCACCACTATGTATAACTAACCCCTGCCTGTCTGTCTGTATCCACCACTATTTATAACTAACCCATGTCTGTCTGTATCCACCACTATTTATAACTAACCCCTGTCTGTCTGTATCCACCACTATTTATAACCAACCCCTGTCTGTCTGTATCCACCACTATTTATAACTAACCCCTGTCTGTATGTATCCACCACTATTTATAACTAACCCCTGTCTGTCTGTCTATATCCACCACTATTTATAACTAACCCCTGTCTGTCTGTATCCACCACTATTTATAACTAACCCCTGTCTGTCTGTATCCACCACTATGTATAACTAACCCCTGTCTGTATGTATCCACCACTATTTATAACTAACCCCTGTCTGTCTGTATCCACCACTATTTATAACTAACCCCTGTCTGTCTGTATCCACCACTATTTATAACTAACCCCTGTCTGTCTGTATCCACCACTATTTATAACTAACCCCTGTCTGTCTGTATCCACCACTATTTATAACCAACCCCTGTCTGTCTGTATCCACCACTATTTATAACTAACCCCTGTCTGTATGTATCCACCACTATTTATAACTAACCCCTGTCTGTCTGTCTATATCCACCACTATTTATAACTAACCCCTGTCTGTCTGTCTATATCCACCACTATTTATAACTAACCCCTGTCTGTCTGTATCCACCACTATTTATAACTAACCCCTGTCTGTCTGTATCCACCACTATGTATAACTAACCCCTGTCTGTATGTATCCACCACTATTTATAACTAACCCCTGTCTGTCTGTATCCACCACTATTTATAACTAACCCCTGTCTGTCTGTATCCACCACTATTTATAACTAACCCCTGTCTGTCTGTATCCACCACTATTTATAACTAACCCCTGTCTGTCTGTATCCACCACTATTTATAACTAACCCCTGTCTGTCTGTATCCACCACTATTTTTAACTAACCCCTGTCTGTCTGTATCCACCACTATTTATAACTAACCCCTGTCTGTCTGTATCCACCACTATTTATAACTAACCCCTGTCTGTCTGTATCCACCACTATTTATAACTAACCCCTGTCTGTCTGTATCCACCACTATTTATAACCCACCCCTGTCTGTCTGTATCCACCACTATTTATAACTAACCCCTGTCTGTCTGTATCCACCACTATTTATAACTAACCCCTGTCTGTCTGTATCCACCACTATTTATAACTAACCCCTGTCTGTCTATATCCACCACTATTTATAACTAACCCCTGTCTGTCTGTCTGTATCCACCACTATTTATAACTAACCCCTGTCTGTCTGTATCCACCACTATTTATAACTAACCCCTGTCTGTCTGTATCCACCACTATTTATAACTAACCCCTGTCTGTCTGTATCCACCACTATTTATAACTAACCCCTGTCTGTATGTATCCACCACTATTTATAACTAACCCCTGTCTGTCTGTATCCACCACTATTTATAACTAACCCCTGTCTGTCTGTATCCACCACTATTTATAACTAACCCCTGTCTGTCGGTATCCACCACTATTTATAACTAACCCCTGCCTGTCTGTCTGTATCCACCACTATTTAAAACGAACCCCTGCCTGTCTGTCTGTATCCACCACTATTTAAAACTAACCCCTGCCTGTCTGTCTGTATCTACCACTATTTATAACTAACCCCTGCCTGTTTGTCTGTATCCACCACTATTTAAAACTAACCCCTGCCTGTCTGTCTGTATCCACCACTATTTAAAACTAACCCCTGCCTGTCTGTCTGTATCCACCACTATTTATAACTAACCCCTGTCTGTCTGTCTGTCTGTATCCACCACTATTTATAACTAACCCCTGTCTGTCTGTCTGTATCCACCACTATTTATAACTAACCCCTGTCTGTATGTATCCACCACTATTTATAACTAACCCCTGCCTGTCTGTATCCACCACTATTTATAACTTACCCCTGTCTGTCTGTATCCACCACTATTTATAACTAACCCCTGTCTGTCTGTATCCACCACTATTTATAACTAACCCCTGACTGTCGGTATCCACCACTATTTATAATTAACCCCTGTCTGTATGTATCCACCACTATTTATAACTAACCCCTGTCTGTCTGTATGTATTCACCACTATTTATAACTAACCCCTGCCTGTCTGTCTGTATCCACCACTATTTAAAACGAACCCCTGCCTGTCTGTCTGTATCCACCACTATTTAAAACTAACCCCTGCCTGTCTGTCTGTATCCACCACTATTTATAACTAACCCCTGCCTGTCTGTCTGTATCCACCACTATTTAAAACTAACCCCTGCCTGTCTGTCTGTATCCACCACTATTTAAAACTAACCCCTGCCTGTCTGTCTGTATCCACCACTATTTATAACTAACCCCTGTCTGTCTGTCTGTATCCACCACTATTTATAACTAACCCCTGTCTGTCTGTATGTATCCACCACTATTTATAACTAACCCCTGTCTGTATGTATCCACCACTATTTATAACTAACCCCTGTCTGTCTGTCTCCACCACTGTTTATAACTAACCCCTGCCTGTCTGTCTGTCTGTCTGTCTGTCTGTCTGTCTGTCCCAACAGTTGTATTGTATTGTTTCTAATAAGTAACTACCGTCTCTCCGTTCTGTCTGTCCCTCTAGTCACTGGACAGCTCTGTCCAACCTGGTAGCTTCTCTGCTCAACTCTATGAAGTCTATCATGTCCCTTCTGCTCCTGCTCTTCCTCTTCCTGATCATCTTCGCTCTGCTGGGCATGCAGCTGTTTGGAGGGAAGTTCAATTTCGACGAGACCCAGACCAAGAGGAGCACCTTCGACACCTTCTCCCAAGCCCTGCTTACCTGCTTCCAGGTAACCCCATTTGGGGGGAAAATGCTTCATAATGCTTCGTAATGCTTCGTAATGTATTATAATGCTTCGTAATGTATTATAATGCTTCATAATGCTTCGTAATGTATTGTAATGCTTCGTAATGCTTCGTAATGTATTACAATGCTTCGTAATGTATTATAATGCTTCGTAATGTATTATAACGCTTCATAATGCTTCGTAATGCTTTGTACTGCTTCATACAATAAGACTACGTGGAGGATGGGATCTGAACAAGGCTTCATTATGGTTCATCATGCTTTATGATGGTTTGTTATGGTTCATGATGCTTTGTTTAAGTTAAAATTGCTTCGCGATGCTTCGTAATGCTTCAGATTCTAACTTCATCATGCTTTGTAATGCTTCACAATGCTTCATAATGCTTCATCATGCTTTGTAATGCTTCGCAGTGCTTCACAATGCTTCATCATGCTTCGTAATGTTTCAAAATAGTTTGTAATGCTTTATAAAGTAAGATTATACAGAGGATGGGATCTGAACTAGGCTTCACAATGCTTTTTTTACGGTTGTGTTTCATGTTTGTTTTGACTAAGCATGTTGTCTCTCTCTCTCTGTCATGTCAGATTCTAACAGGTGAGGACTGGAACTTAGTGATGTATGATGGCATCATGGCGTACGGAGGGCCTGTCTTCCCGGGCATGATCATCTGTATCTACTTTGTCATCCTCTTCATCTGTGGTAACTGTATCCTTCCACACAGACCATCACAGGAATGGTGTTGTTTACTGGTTGAAATAGAGAGGAACAAGGGGGATATCTGCTCACTGTTTTAGTTCTCTGTGTATTTCACCTTTTTGTCCAACTCATGTAATTATTATTCCTTTTAGTGCACCCATTATACACCCACGGTACACATACACCCACCCACAGTGCACATACACCCACCCACAGTATGCATACTTACACCCACAGTACACATATTATACACCCACAGTATGCATACTTACACCCACAGTACACATATTATGCACCCACAGTACACATATTATACACCCACAGTACACATACACCCACCCACAGTATGCATACTTACACCCACAGTACACATATTATACACCCACAGTATGCATACTTACACCCACAGTACACATAGCATACACCCACAGTACACATACACCCACCCACAGTATGCATACTTACACCCACAGTACACATATTATACACCCACAGTACACATACACCCACCCACAGTACACGTACACCCACCCACCCACAGTACACATACACCCACCCACAGTATGCATACCTACACCTACAGTACACATATTTACACCCACAGTACACATATTTACACCCACAGAACAGCCATTATACACCCATAGTACTAGTATTTCCCTTCCGTCTGTGTCTTCGTCCCTAACGGTCAGGTCAGATATCCTGCTGAACGTCTTCTTGGCTATCGCTGTGGACAACTTAGCAGGAGGAGACGGTGACACAAAGAAAGAGTAAGAATGGAGAGATAATAAAGGAGAGAAGGGGGCTGGGATAATGCAAAGTAACATGAAGGGGCTGCAATAGAGAACGTGGTGGAAAGAAATCCGATGATTCATTTATTTCTTCTTTTTTTTACAGAGAGAAGAAAGAAGAGGGGGAAGCAAAGGAGGGGGAGGGAGAGAATGGAGAACTGAAGGTAATATTATTATATATATTAACCTTTATTTTACTAGGCAAGTCAGTTTATTATTTACAATGACAGTCTACCCCAGCCTGGAGGACGCTGGGCCAATTGTGCGCCATTAGTGGTGTTGTTGGTGCTGTTGGTGTTGTTGGTGTTGTTGTTGGTGTAGTTGTTGGTGTAGTTGTTGGTGTAGTTGTTGGTGTAGTTGTTGGTGTAGTTGTTGGTGTAGTTGTTGGTGCTGTTGTTGGTGTAGTTGTTGGTGCTGTTGTTGGTGTAGTTGTTGGTGCTGTTGTTGGTGTAGTTGGTGCTGTTGTTGGTGTTGTTGTTGGTGTTGTTGTTGGTGTAGTTGGTGCTGTTGTTGGTGTAGTTGTTGGTGTAGTTGTTGGTGCTGTTGTTGGTGTAGTTGGTGCTGTTGTTGGTGTTGTTGTTGGTGTTGTTGTTGGTGTTGTTGTTGGTGTTGTTGTTGGTGTTGTTGTTGGTGTTGTTGGTGTTGTTGTTGGTGTTGTTGGTGTTGTTGTTGGTGCTGTTGTTGGTGTTGTTGGTGTTGTTGTTGGTGCTGTTGTTGGTGTTGTTGTTGGTGCTGTTGTTGGTGCTGTTGTTGGTGTTGTTGTTGGTGTTGTTGGTGTTGTTGTTGGTGCTGTTGTTGGTGTTGTTGTTGGTGTAGTTGTTGGTGTAGTTGTTGGTGTAGTTGTTGGTGTAGTTGTTGGTGTAGTTGTTGGTGTAGTTGTTGGTGTTGTTGGTGTTGTTGTTGGTGCTGTTGTTGGTGCTGTTGTTGGTGTTGTTGTTGGTGTTGTTGGTGTTGTTGTTGGTGTAGTTGTTGGTGTAGTTGTTGGTGTAGTTGTTGGTGTAGTTGTTGGTGTAGTTGTTGGTGTTGTTGTTGGTGCTGTTGTTGGTGTTGTTGTTGGTGTTGTTGTTGGTGTAGTTGGTGCTGTTGTTGGTGTTGTTGTTGGTGTTGTTGTTGGTGTAGTTGTTGGTGTAGTTGGTGTTGTTGTTGGTGTTGGTGTTGTTGTTGGTGTTGTTGTTGGTGTAGTTGGTGCTGTTGTTGGTGTTGTTGTTGGTGTTGTTGGTGTTGTTGGTGTTGGTGTTGTTGTTGGTGTAGTTGGTGCTGTTGTTGGTGTTGTTGTTGGTGTTGTTGTTGGTGTAGTTGTTGGTGTAGTTGTTGGTGTTGTTGGTGTTGTTGGTGTTGTTGGTGCTGTTGTTGGTGTTGTTGGTGTTGTTGGTGTTGTTGGTGTTGTTGGTGCTGTTGTTGGTGTTGTTGGTGTTGTTGGTGTAGTTGGTGCTGTTGTTGGTGTTGTTGTTGGTGTTGTTGTTGGTGTAGTTGTTGGTGTTGTTGGTGTTGTTGGTGTAGTTGGTGCTGTTGTTGGTGTTGTTGTTGGTGTTGTTGTTGGTGTTGTTGTTGGTGCTGTTGTTGGTGCTGTTGTTGGTGTTGTTGGTGTTGTTGGTGTTGTTGGTGTTGTTGGTGCTGTTGTTGGTGTTGGTGTTGTTGGTGTAGTTGGTGTTGTTGGTGTAGTTGTTGGTGTAGTTGTTGGTGTTGTTGGTGTTGTTGGTGTTGTTGGTGCTGTTGGTGTTGTTGGTGTAGTTGTTGGTGTTGTTGGTGTTGTTGGTGTTGTTGGTGTTGTTGGTGTAGTTGTTGGTGTAGTTGTTGGTGTAGTTGTTGGTGTTGTTGGTGTTGTTGGTGTTGTTGGTGCTGTTGTTGGTGTTGTTGGTGTTGTTGGTGTTGTTGGTGTTGTTGGTGCTGTTGTTGGTGTTGTTGGTGTTGTTGGTGTTGTTGGTGTAGTTGGTGCTGTTGTTGGTGTTGTTGTTGGTGTAGTTGTTGGTGTTGTTGGTGTTGTTGGTGTAGTTGGTGCTGTTGTTGGTGTTGTTGTTGGTGTTGTTGTTGGTGTTGTTGTTGGTGCTGTTGTTGGTGCTGTTGTTGGTGTTGTTGGTGTTGTTGGTGTTGTTGGTGTTGTTGGTGCTGTTGTTGGTGTTGGTGTTGTTGGTGTAGTTGGTGTTGTTGGTGTTGTTGGTGTAGTTGGTGCTGTTGTTGGTGTTGTTGTTGGTGTAGTTGTTGGTGTAGTTGTTGGTGTAGTTGTTGGTGTTGTTGGTGTTGTTGGTGTTGTTGGTGCTGTTGTTGGTGTTGTTGGTGTTGTTGGTGTTGTTGGTGTTGTTGGTGTAGTTGTTGGTGTAGTTGTTGGTGTTGTTGTTGGTGTTGTTGGTGTTGTTGGTGTTGTTGTTGGTGTAGTTGTTGGTGTAGTTGTTGGTGTTGTTGGTGTTGTTGGTGTTGTTGGTGCTGTTGGTGTTGTTGGTGTTGTTGGTGTTGTTGGTGTTGTTGGTGTAGTTGTTGGTGTAGTTGTTGGTGTTGTTGTTGGTGTTGTTGTTGGTGTTGTTGGTGTTGTTGGTGTTGTTGTTGGTGTAGTTGTTGGTGTAGTTGTTGGTGTTGTTGGTGTTGTTGGTGTTGTTGTTGGTGTAGTTGTTGGTGTAGTTGTTGGTGTAGTTGTTGGTGTTGTTGGTGTTGTTGGTGTTGTTGGTGTTGTTGGTGTTGTTGTTGGTGTTGTTGGTGTTGTTGTTGGTGTTGTTGTTGGTGTTGTTGGTGTAGTTGTTGGTGTTGTTGTTGGTGTAGTTGTTGGTGTAGTTGTTGGTGTAGTTGTTGGTGTAGTTGGTGTTGTTGTTGGTGTTGTTGTTGGTGTTGTTGTTGGTGTTGTTGGTGTAGTTGGTGTTGTTGTTGGTGTAGTTGGTGTTGTTGTTGGTGTTGTTGGTGTTGTTGGTGTTGTTGTTGGTGTAGTTGTTGGTGTTGTTGTTGGTGTTGTTGTTGGTGTAGTTGTTGGTGTTGTTGGTGTTGTTGTTGGTGTTGTTGTTGTTGTTGTTGTTGGTGTTGTTGTTGGTGTTGTTGGTGTTGGTGTTGTTGTTGGTGTTGTTGTTGTTGTTGGTGTTGTTGGTGTTGTTGTTGGTGTAGTTGGTGTTGTTGGTGTTGTTGTTGGTGTTGTTGTTGGTGTAGTTGTTGGTGTTGTTGTTGGTGTAGTTGTTGGTGTTGTTGTTGGTGTTGTTGTTGTTGTTGGTGTTGTTGGTGTTGTTGGTGTTGTTGGTGTTGTTGTTGGTGTTGTTGGTGTTGTTGGTGTTGTTGTTGGTGTTGTTGTTGGTGTAGTTGTTGGTGTAGTTGTTGGTGTTGTTGTTGGTGTTGTTGTTGGTGTAGTTGTTGGTGTAGTTGTTGGTGTTGTTGGTGTTGTTGGTGTTGTTGTTGTTGTTGGAGGTGATGTAGTTGTTGGTGTAGTTGTTTCATACTGAATGTACTTGATCTACTCTTTTTCTCAGATTGATGTTGATGATGAGACAGAGTATGAGGAAGAGGAGGAGCCTGAACAGACAGAAGGTGAGGAGGAGCTTGCAATATTAGTACTATATTATATTATGCTATCATATTATTTTATATAGCAGTACCGAATATGTACAATATCTGACCACTTTGGTACAGTAGCTCTTTGGTATTTTATGATTTTATGAATGTTATACAGTGTATCCTGTCTCTTTGAAATAGCAGTTATGTGTCTTTGAAATGTCTGTTGTGTGTCTTTGAAAGGGCTGTTGTGTGTCTTTGAAATGTCTGTAAGCTACATTATTGTATAACTCACCTGCGCAGGGACAGGATATGGAAATAAGCTATGTATCTTAATCTAGTGCAATGCATACATCTAGTACAGGGCTCTCCATCCCTGTTCCTGAAGAGCTACTGTCCTGTTGGTTTTCGCTTCAACCCCAGTTGTAACTAACCTGATTCAGCTTATCAACCAGCTAATAATTCAAATCAAGGTGTACTAGAATAGTGTTGGAATGAAAACCTAGAGGACAGTAGCTCTTCAGGAACAGGGTTAGAGTTCAAACTTAGAGGACAGTAGCTCTCCAGGAACAGGGTTGGAATGAAACCCTAGAGGACAGTAGCTCTCCAGGAACAGGGTTAGAGTTCAAAACCTAGAGGACAGTAGCTCTCCAGGAACAGGGTTAGAGTTACAACCTAGAGGACAGTAGCTCTCCAGGAACAGGGTTGGAGTTACAACCTAGAGGACAGTAGCTCTCCAGCAACAGGGTTGGAGTTACAACCTAGAGGACAGTAGCTCTCCAGGAACAGGGTTGGAGTTACAACCTAGAGGACAGTAGCTCTCCAGGAACAGGGTTGGAGTTACAACCTAGAGGACAGTAGCTCTCCAGGAACAGGGTTGGAGTTACAACCTAGAGGACAGTAGCTCTCCAGGAACAGGGTTAGAGTTCAAACCTAGAGGACAGTAGCTCTCCAGGAACAGGGTTGGAGTTACAACCTAGAGGACAGTAGCTCTCCAGCAACAGGGTTGGAGTTACAACCTAGAGGACAGTAGCTCTCCAGGAACAGGGTTGGAGTTACAACCTAGAGGACAGTAGCTCTCCAGGAACAGGGTTGGAGTTACAACCTAGAGGACAGTAGCTCTCCAGGAACAGGGTTGGAGTTACAACCTAGAGGACAGTAGCTCTCCAGGAACAGGGTTAGAGTTCAAACCTAGAGGACAGTAGCTCTCCAGGAACAGGTTTGGAGTTACAACCTAGAGGACAGTAGCTCTCCAGGAACAGGGTTGGAGTGAAAACCTAGAGAACAGTAGCTCTCCGGGAACAGGGTTGGAGTTAACACCTCCAGGACAGTAGCTCTCCAGGAACAGGGTTGGGGTTAAAACCTAGAGGACAGTAGCTCTCCAGGAACAGGGTTGGAGTTACAGCCTAGAGGACAGTAGCTCTCCAGGAACAGGGTTGGAGTGAAAACCTAGAGAACAGTAGCTCTCCGGGAACAGGGTTGGAGTTAACACCTCCAGGACAGTAGCTCTCCAGGAACAGGGTTGGGGTTAAAACCTAGAGGACAGTAGCTCTCCAGGAACAGGGTTAGAGTTCAAACCTAGAGGACAGTAGCTCTCCAGGAACAGGGTTGGAGTTACAGCCTAGAGGACAGTAGCTCTCCAGGAACAGGGTTGGAGTGAAAACCTAGAGAACAGTAGCTCTCCGGGAACAGGGTTGGAGTTAACACCTCCAGGACAGTAGCTCTCCAGGAACAGGGTTGGGGTTAAAACCTAGAGGACAGTAGCTCTCCAGGAACAGGGTTAGAGTTCAAACCTAGAGGACAGTAGCTCTCCAGGAACAGGGTTGGAGTTCAAACCTAGAGGACAGTAGCTCTCCAGGAACAGGGTTGGAGTTACAAACTTTTCGGACAGTAGCTCTCCAGGAACAGGGTTGGAGTTACAACCTAGAGGACAGTAGCTCTCCAGGAACAGGGTTGGAGTTACAACCTAGAGGACAGTAGCTCTCCAGGAACAGGGTTGGAGTTACAACCTAGAGGACAGTAGCTCTCCAGGAACAGGGTTAGAGTTCAAACCTAGAGGACAGTAGCTCTCCAGGAACAGGGTTAGAGTTACAACCTAGAGGACAGTAGCTCTCCAGGAACAGGGTTGGAGTTACAACCTAGAGGACAGTAGCTCTCCAGGAACAGGGTTGGAATGAAAACCTAGAGGACAGTAGCTCTCAAGGAACAGGGTTAGAGTTCAAACCTAGAGGACAGTAGCTCTCCAGGAACAGGGTTAGAGTTCAAACCTAGAGAACAGTAGCTCTCCAGGAACAGGGTTGGAGTTACAACCTAGAGGACAGTAGCTCTCCAGGAACAGGGTTGGAGTTACAACCTAGAGGACAGTAGCTCTCCAGGAACAGGGTTGGAGTTACAACCTAGAGGACAGTAGCTCTCCAGGAACAGGGTTGGAGTTACAACCTAGAGGACAGTAGCTCTCCAGGAACAGGGTTGGAATGAAACCCTAGAAGACAGTAGCTCTCCAGGAACAGGTTTGGAGTTACAACCTAGAGGACAGTAGCTCTCCAGGAACAGGGTTAGAGTTCAAACCTAGAGGACAGTAGCTCTCCAGGAACAGGGTTGGAGAGCCATGATCTAGTTCATCTAGTATAATGCATAAATCTAGTACAATGCATCACTTTTCTTGTGAGATTTTATGTTTTAATTGTACGTGATCCCTGTCAAAACAAAAGGTGAGGAGCATGCAACAGAAGGAGGTGAGGAGCATGCAATAGTAGGTGAGGATAAGTCCTTCAGACCTGGGTCAAATGCCTAGTTCAAATACTTTCAATATTTGTGTGCTTGGTTTATTTGTTCAGACAGCATGGAACCAGTAGTCCTAACAGTCTAAACTCTACAAGCTTAATCAAGCACACCTCATAAACTACACATTTGCCCCAAGTCTGTTCATCAATCCAACCACATAGGTTTAGCCGATGTGAAATGGCTAGATAGTTAGCGGTGCACGCTAGTGGCGTTCTGTCTGTAATGTTACCCACTATGAGACTTTGAAATAGGTGTTTCCTATTTGCTCTGTAAGGGCCGTGGTTTTTGTGAAGCGACAATTAACAAATGCTAGATGGTGGACAGTTGTTGATGTGTTCAGATGGTCCCTGGTTCAATCCCGGTTTGGGAGCGGGACGGAAGTAATGCTGTTGACCCAAGTCTGTTTATGCATCATAGCATATACTGTACACTTTCTGGGGGGGGAAAGGAACCCAAAATGGTTCTTTGGCTGTCCGTGTATGAGAACCCTTTTGGGTTCCAGGGAGAACCCTCTGTGTAAAGGGTACTACATGGAATCCAAAAGGGTTCTACCTGGAAGCTAAAAGGGTTCTACATGGAATCCAAAAGGGTTCTAACTGGAACAAAAAAAGTTTTGCCTATAGGGACAGTCGAAGAACCCTTTTGAAACCCTTTTTTCTGAGAGTGTAAGGATATTCCAGAATTGTCCTCTGTAACCCAGGACAACAGAAGGGCTTTGGTGTCACACAGCCCACTGGGCACACCACGTCATTTCAACGTGGACATTTTGATCATATTTGGTAGAGACGTTGATCAATGACATTTCAACCTTTATTCACCCCACTCAAAAAGACAGCCAGAAGTTTGTTGAATTCCCAATGACAATTGGAGAAAAAAAAATAGAATCTAATTTTATTTGCAACATGTACTGAATACAACAGGTGAAATACCGTGAAATGCTTACAAGCCCTTAAACAACAACAATGCAGTTCAAGAAATAGACGTAAGAACATTTTAACTGAATAAACTAAAGTAAAAATGTAATTAAAAGATACACAATAAAATAACAATAATGAGGCTATATACAGGGGGTACCGATACCGAGTCAATGTGCGGGGGTGCAGGTTAGTCGAGGTCATTTGTACATGTAGGTATGGATAAAGTGACTATGCATAGATAATAAACAGCAAGTTGAAGCGGTGTAAAAACAAAGGGGGTGGGGGTTCAATGTAAATAGTCCGGGTGGCCATTTGATTAATTGTTCAGCAGTCTTATGGCTTGGGGTTAAAAGATGTTAAGGAACCTTTTGGACCTAGACTTGGCGCACCGGTACCGCTTGCTGTGAGGTAGCAGAGAGAACAGTCTATGACTTGGGAGACTAGAGTCTTTTACAATTTTTTGGGCCTTCTTCTGACACCGCCTGGTATATACAGTACCAGTCAAAAGTTTGGACAAACCTACTCATTCAAGAGTTTTTCTTTATTATTTTTCATTTTCTACGTTGAAGAATAATAGTGAAGACATCAAAACTGTGAAATAACACATATGGAATCATGTAGTAACCAAAAAAGTGTTAAACAAATCAAAATAGATTTAGATTTTAGATTCTTCAAAGTAGCCACCCTTTGCCTTGATGACAGCTTTGCACACTCTTGGCAATCTCTCAACCAGCTGCATGAGGAATGTTTTTCCAACAGTATTGAAGGAGTTCCTAGATATGCTGAGCACTTGTTGGCTGCTTTTCCTTCACTCTGTGGTCCAACTCAGCCCAAACCGTCTCAATTGGGTTGAGGTTGGGTGATTGTGGAGGACAGATCATCTGATGCAGCACTCCATCACTATCCTTGGTCAAATAGCCCTTACACAGCCTGGAGGTGTGTTTTGGGTCATTGTCCTGTTGAAAAACAAATGATAGTCCCACTAAGAGCAAACCAGATGGGATGGCGTATCACTGCAGAATGCTGTGGTAGCCTTGCTGGTTAAGTGTGCCTTGAATTCTAAATAAATCACAGACAGTGTCACCAGCAAAGCACGTCCACACCATCACACCTCCTCCTCCATGCTTCATAGTGGGAACTACACATGCGGAGATCATCCGTTCACCTACTCTGCGTCTCACAAAGACACGGCGGTTGGAACCAAAAATCTAAAATTTGGACTCATCAGACCAAAGGACAGATTTCCACCGGTCTAATGTCCATTGCTCGTGTTTCTTGGCCCAAGCAAGTCTCGTCTTATTATTGGTGTCCTTTAGTAGTAGTTTCTTTGCAGCAATTCGACCATGAAGGCCTGATTCACGCAGTCTCCTCTGAACAGTTGATGTTGAGATGTGTCTCTTACTCTGTGAAGCATTTATTTGGGCTGCAATCTGAGGTGCAGTTAACTTTAATGAACTTATCCTCTGCAGCAGAGGTAACTCTGGGTCTTTCATTCCTGTGGCGGTCCTCATGAGAGCCAGTTTCATCATAGCGCTTGATGGTTTTTTTGCGACTGCACTTGAAGAAACTTTCAAAGTTCTTGAGATTTATCTGGATTGACTGTCCTTCATGTCTTAAAGTAATGATGGACTGTCGTTTCTCTTTGCTTATTTGAACTGTTCTTGCCACAATATGGACTTGGTCTTTTACCAAATAGGGCTATCTTCTGTATACCACACCTACCTTGTCACAACACAACTGATTTGTATGTGTCTTTGTGTGTGGAGTAAAGGTGGTCTAGAATTTTTTTTCCTCTGGTTGCACATGTGACATGTTGGTAGAATTTAGGTGAATCAGATTTATGTTCGCCTGCATTAAAGTTCCCGGCCACTAGGAGCACCGCTTCTGGATGAGCATTTTCTTGTTTGGTTATGGCCTTAGGGCTCCCAAGTGGCACAGCCATCTAAGAATTTGTGGCCTTATACAGCTGGTTGAGTGGCCTTATACAGCTGGTTGAGTGGCCTTATACAGCTGGTTGAGTGGCCTTATACAGCTGGTTGAGTGGCCTTATACAGCTGGTTGAGTGGCCTTATACAGCTGGTTGAGTGGCCTTATACAGCTGGTTGAGTGGCCTTATACAGCTGGTTGAGTGGCCTTATACAGCTGGTTGAGTGGCCTTATACAGCTGGTTGAGTGGCCTTATACAGCTGGTTGAGTGGCCTTATACAGCTGGTTGAGTGCGGTCTTAGTGTCAGCATCGGTTTGTGGTGGTAAATAGACAGCTACGAATAAAATAGATGAGAACTCTCTCGGTATATAGTTTTGTCTACAGTTTTTCATGAGGTACTCTACCTCAGGCGAGCAATACCTCGAGACTTCTTTAATATTAAACATAGCGAACCAGCTGTTGACAAATAGACACACACCCCTGCCCCTCGTCTTACCAGATGTAGCTGCTCTGTCCTGCCGATGCACGGAAAACCCAGCCAGCTCTATCTTATCCGTGTCGTCGTTCAGCCATGACTAGGTGAAACATAAGATTTTACCGTTTTTAATGTCCCGTTGGTAGGATAGCCTTGATCGTAGATCATCCAGTTTATTTTCCAGTGATTGCACATTGGCCAATAGGACACAGATGAAATATGGCAAACAATTCCATTCCTTTTAATAAGTTGCAGTTTAGTTTTGTTTGTATGAAAAATTCTTACATATTCCTTTTAAGATTGTGACCAAGAAAATTCCAATGTGAACAGTTCCTTTTTGGGTAAACCAAAATGTTTTATATGTAGGTATCAGTATTTTGTCTCCCCCATATAACCCAACGTTTTATCTTTCCAAATTTTTGAAGGAGTTTTGTTTACACACCTCCTTGACAGTGGTTTACCCACTAGCTGGCGAATTCTCACAAGGCACCCTGACCGCTTCACGCAAATGACAGGGATTTGGCCCTGTTCTCCAGGAAGCAGAATATACTTTGAAGTCGGACTCATTAAAGAAAAAAATCTTCATCCAGTTTAAGATGATTTATCTTTGTTCTGATTTCCAGAAACTCTTTTTGGTCATAAGAGACGGTAGCAGCAACATTGTGTATAAAATAAAATACAAATAAATGCGTGAAAAAAAAATGAATAAAATAACAACAACAAAAAATTGTAGCCCGTAAAACGGCAGCCATTTTCCAGGAAATGCTTTCAACCATCTAAAATCACAACAACGTTCAAAATGGGAAAAGTCTGATATTTTCTATTTATACAACAACTTCATGTGTTATCACTGTGCTTCATCTAATAGCAGAACAAAATGACCTGGATTACAGATGAGATTACATTAAAGGTACATGGTGCAAGTGATTAATGCTGTTGAAGATTCTTCAGATTGTTATAGCAATGGTGAAGATCTCCACAGACCTTTAACCTTTGAACTTGCACACTTCCTGTGATTACAGAAGACATTTATAGCTACGGTAACGTCAAAATGTGCCGCCCAAAAAATGAATTATTGATATGTTGGATTCACGTCTTCATCTGAAACCAAAAAGGCGGAAAATGTGGTTCATTCACGTCTCAATCAAAAGTTAAAGATATAGGACTAAATCAAAATAAATCAAAACTTCAAAAGCACTTTAAATATAGTTTGATTTGATTTAGTCCGATTCTTTAACTTTTGATTGAGACGTGAATAAACCACATTTTACGTTGATACATTTTTGCAAATCTAATGTATTTTCCAAGTAGATTCCATGCCACAATACGTTGATGAATTACGTTGAATCATCCAGTCCGTGCCCACTGGGAGGGCATCGTCCATTTAAGATGGATGGAAATAGAGTTAAATAGAGAGAGACAGTGTGATTACGCCAGTCACACTCGTAACACCCCGACCCAGTGACTCAGTCATTTAGATCCACTGAATGTTCCTCAGATCAGTGTTTCCTCAACCCTCTCCTCAGACCGCCCAGCCAGTCCAACCCTCTCCTCAGAACCCCCAGCCAGTCCAACCTTCTCCTCAGAACCCCCAGACAGTCCAACCCTCTCCTCAGAACCCCCAGCCAGTCAAACCCTCTCCTCAGAACCCCCAGACAGTCCAACCTTCTCCTCAGAACCCCCAGCCAGTCCAACCCTCTCCTCAGAACCGCCAGCCAGTCCAACCCTCTCCTCAGACCCCCCAGCCAGTCCAACCCTCTCCTCAGGACCCCCAGCCAGTCCAACCTTCTCCTCAGAACCCCCAGACAGTCCAACCCTCTCCTCAGAACCCCCAGCCAGTCCAACCTTCTCCTCAGAACCCCCAGCCAGTCCAACCCTCTCCTCAGAACCCCCAGCCAGTCCAACCCTCTCCTCAGATCCCCCAGCCAGTCCAACCCTCTCCTCAGAACCCCCAGACAGTCCAACCTTCTCCTCAGAACCCCCAGACAGTCCAACCCTCTCCTCAGAACCGCCAGCCAGTCCAACCCTCTCCTCAGACCCCCCAGCCAGTCCAACCCTCTCCTCAGAACCCCCAGCCAGTCCAACCTTCTCCTCAGATCCCCCAGCCAGTCCAACCCTCTCCTCAGAACCCCCAGACAGTCCAACCTTCTCCTCAGAACCCCCAGACAGTCCAACCCTCTCCTCAGAACCGCCAGCCAGTCCAACCCTCTCCTCAGACCCCCCAGCCAGTCCAACCCTCTCCTCAGAACCCCCAGCCAGTCCAACCTTCTCCTCAGAACCCCCAGACAGTCCAACCCTCTCCTCAGAACCCCCAGCCAGTCCAACCTTCTCCTCAGAACCCCCAGACAGTCCAACCCTCTCCTCAGAACCCCCATCCAGTCCAACCTTCTCCTCAGACCCTCCAGCCAGTCCAAACTTCTCCTCAGAACCCCCAGACAGTCCAACACTCTCCTCAGAACCCCCAGCCAGTCCAACCCTCTCCTCAGAACCCCCAGCAAGTCCAACACTCTCCTCAAAACCCCCAGCCAGTCCAACACTCTCCTCAGAACCCCCAGCCAGTCCAACCCTCTCCTCAGAACCCCCAGCAAGTCCAACACTCTCCTCAGAACCCCCTGCCAGTCCAACACTCTCCTCAGAACCCCCAGCAAGTCCAACACTTTCCTCAGAACCCCCAGCCAGTCCAATCCTCTCCTCAGAAGCCCCAGCTTTTTAACTCTGCATTGTTGGGAAAGGGCTAGTAAGTAAGCATTTCATGGTAAAGTCTGCACCTGTTGTATTTGGCACGTTGAGTAAAGTAACAAATAGCAAAGGCTTAGTGATTAGTTGACCAGTTGACCAGTTGACCAGTTGAATCAGGTGACCAGGTTAATCAGGTGAATCAGGTGTCCAAGTGAATCAGCTGAATCAGGTGATCATGTGAATCAGTTGTATCAGATGAATCAGGTGAGCTTGGACTGGAAGTACTCGAACACGTAAAATATGTGTAACTGGCTGGAGGTTTAGGAAACACTGGATTATATCAGGTGGCTGTTTGTCAGACAGACTATGTGTTTCTCTCTCTCTCAGAGGCGGCAGTAGGCATCCAGCTGAACGTAGCAGACATCCTCCCTCCCAAGGAGAAGGTTACACCAATCCCAGAGGGCAGCGCCTTCTTCTGTCTCAGCAAGACCAACCCGTGAGTCTCTTACAAACGCTCTAAACTAGTCGCCTATATATTCTAATAAGACTTACTCACTAATGCTACTGGACTATTGCTATTATACTAGAGGACTACAACTATTATACTATAGTAATACTACGATTATACTATAGTAATACTACTATTATACTATAGTAATACTGCTATTATAGTAGATGACTACTACTATTATACTAGATGAGTACTACTATTATACTAGAGGACAACTGCTATTATACTAGAAGACTACTACTATTATACTAGAGGACTACTGCTATTATACTAGAGGACTACTACTATTATACTAGTGGACTACTATTATTATACTATAGTAATACTACTATTATACTATAGTAATACTACTATTATACTATAGTAATACTGCTATTATACTAGATGACTACTACTATTATACTAGATGACTACTACTATTATACTAGAGGACAAATGCTATTATACTAGAAGACTACTACTATTATACTAGAGGACTACTGCTATTATACTAGATGACTACTACTATTATACTAGAGGACTACTACTATTATACTAGAGGACTACTACTATTATACTAGTGGACTACTATTATTATACTATAGTAATACTACTATTATACTAGAGGACTACTACTATTATACTAGAGGACTACTACTATTATACTATAGTAATACTAATATTATACTAGAGGACTACTACTATTATACTAGAGGACTACTACTATTATACTAGTGGACTACTATTATTATACTATAGTAATACTAATATTATACTAGAGGACTACTACTATTATACTAGAGGACTACTACTATTATACTATAGTAATACTAATATTATACTAGAGGACTATTACTATTATACTAGAGGACTACTACTATTATACTAGAGGACTACTACTATTATACTAGAGGACTACTACTATTATACTAGAGGACTACTACTATTATACTAGAGGACTACTACTATTATACTAGAGGACTACTACTATTATACTATAGTAATACTACTATTATACTATAGTAATACTACTATTATGGACTACTAAAATAAATATGCATCTGACGAATTGTGAGCAGAGAAATTTTTTTCCTTTTCTGAAGCGTATTTAAAAATTAAAATAATATTTAGCCAATTAGGTTTGATCCCAGCTCTTCTGTAGCAGTTGAGACTGTGCTAGCCCACTGAGCTAAAGCCGAGGCATTAGCTTTGTGAGCTAACACACGTCTTTAGTTCTTAGTTAAGGTTTCTTATCAGTGTCTTCAAATTATTACTTTTTTTTGTTTGTTTCTTCTTCTTCAGGATCCGTCGGGGTTGCCACTTCCTGATCCACCACCACATCTTCTGCAATCTCATCCTGGTCTTCATCATCCTCAGCAGCTGCTCTCTGGCCGCAGAGGATCCCATCAGAGCACACTCCTTTAGGAACAATGTAAGTTACACACTCCTTTAGGAACGATGTAAGTTACACACTCCTTTAGGAACGATGTAAGTTACACACTCCTTTAGGAACGATGTAAGTTACACACTCCTTTAGGAACGATGTAAGTTACACACTCCTTTAGGAACGATGTAAGTTACACACTCCTTTAGGAACGATGTAAGTTACACACTCCTTTAGGAACGATGTAAGTTACACACTCCTTTAGGAACGATGTAAGTTACACACTCCTTTAGGAACGATGTAAGTTACACACTCCTTTAGGAACGATGTAAGTTACACACTCCTTTAGGAACGATGTAAGTTACACACTCCTTTAGGAACGATGACCCTTTTCTCCATAAATAATTGAACTGATGTTCATCAAGAAATAATGGTGGCAAACGCACTGGGTAAACCGTTTAAAGAGTGCAAGCGCACTAGAGCGAATTATAATACAGTTTTCTTGAAAACTGGTGGTTTTAAGTGCAGTCTAACGTGGACTTTGTTTATGGAAGCGTAGCGGTCGTGTTGAAGGTTTTACGTGTGCTCAGTGGTTGGGTCTCGAAGCGCTCAGACCGGATGTAATAAATAGCCTATAATTTCAGTGTATTGTTGTTGTAGCCGTGTGTTATTATGTAAATATTAATGGCCATGTTGAGTTAATTACATTGGAAGCAATTGTGGTCATGGTCACAGCTCTATCCAATTCCCAATCAGCTGCTGTTACAATGCATTAGAGTGAAGGAAACAGTCAGTCAGATTAGGCTACAGGTGATCAGCTGTTACAATGCATTAGAGTGAAGGAAACAGTCAGTCAGATTAGAATACAGGTGATCAGCTGTTAGAACGCATTAGAGTGAAGGAAACAGTCAGTCAGATTAGAATACAGGTGATCAGCTGTTAGAACGCATTAGAGTGAAGGAAACAGTCAGTCAGATTAGAATACAGGTGATCAGCTGTTAGAACGCATTAGAGTGAAGGAAACAGTCAGTCAGATTAGGCTACAGGTGATCAGCTGTTACAATGCATTAGAGTGAAGGAAACAGTCAGTCAGATTAGGCTACAGGTGATCAGCTGTTACAATGCATTAGAGTGAAGGAAACAGTCAGTCAGATTAGGTTACAGGTGATCAGCTGTTAGAACGCATTAGAGTGAAGGAAACAGTCAGTCAGATTAGGTTACAGGTGATCAGCTGTTAGAACGCATTAGAGTGAAGGAAACAGTCAGTCAGATTAGGCTACAGGTGATCAGCTGTTAGAATACATTAGAGTGAAGGAAACAGTCAGTCAGATTAGGCTACAGGTGATCAGCTGTTAGAATACATTAGAGTGAAGGAAACAGTCAGTCAGATTAGAATACAGGTGATCAGCTGTTAGAACGCATTAGAGTGAAGGAAACAGTCAGTCAGATTAGGCTACAGGTGATCAGCTGTTGTTAAAATGCATTAGAGTGAAGGAAACAGTCAGTCAGATTAGAATACAGGTAATCAGCTGTTACAATGCATTAGAGTGAAGGAAACAGTCAGTCAGATTAGGCTACAGGTGATCAGCTGTTACAATGCATTAGAGTGAAGGAAACAGTCAGTCAGATTAGAATACAGGTGATCAGCGGTTAGAACGCATTGGAGTGAAGGTGTCACGCCCTGACCTTAGTATTCTTTGTTTTCTTTATTATTTTGGTTAGGTCAGGGTGTGACAAGGGTGATTATATGTTCCCCTTTCTAGGGGTTTTGTATGTCTATGGTTGCCTAGATTGGTTCGCAATTAGAGGCAGCTGTTTATTTATGTCTCTGATTGGGAACCATATTTAGGCAGCCATATTCCTTGAGTATTTGGTGGGTGATTATCTACGTCTATGTTTAGTTGCTTGTGTCAGCACTATGATTATATAGCCTCACGTTCGTTTTGTTGTTTTTGTATCGTTCATTCCGTGTTCTTTCTTTATTAAAAGAAGATGCATTCAAATCACGCTGCGCTTTGGTCTCATCGCTATAACGACCGTGACAGAAGGTAACTGTCTGTCAGATTAGGCTACAGGTAAAAGCATATTCAGTTCACATCCTCAGCCTATTAATCCTACTTGATTCAGTGATTGAAATGAAGACCCCCCCCCCCCCCCCCCACCACATCCTCAGCCTATTTCCAGCAGACTAATTGGGAAACACATTCACTTCCTACCTCGAAATCCGCCTCGCTATGTTTGAATAAATTAGTCTGGCCTTTTGAAGTAAGCAAGCTGCTAAATGTTTCAGTTTACATCCATCCTACGTCTTGTCTAGGCTACTGTAGGCTATCTGAAATTAAGATATAGACCTATCAGGGGCTATAAACTACCTGGCTACTGTAGGCTATCTGAAATTAAGATATAGACCTATCAGGGGCTATAAACTACCTGGCTACTGTAGGCTATCTGAAATAAGATATAGACCAATCAGGGGCTATAAACTACCTGGCTACTGTAGGCTATCTGAAATAAGATATAGACCTATCAGGGGCTATAAACTACCTGGCTACTGTAGGCTATCTGAAATAAGATATAGACCTATCAGGGGCTATAAACTACCTGGCTACTGTAGGCTATCTGAAATAAGATATAGACCTATCAGGGGCTATAAACTACCTGGCTACTGTAGGCTATCTGAAATAAGATATAGACCTATCAGGGGCTATAAACTGCCTGGCTACTGTAGGCTATCTGAAATAAGATATAGACCTATCAGGGGCTATAAACTACCTGCCTCTAGCTAAGCAAACCATGGCAAAGTTGAATTAAAATCATAAACCCAGATTGTATTCAGAAGCCTAGGTCTATTGAAATGACAAGTCAATCACGCACATAGGCCTTGCTTTTTGCATTATCCAAAATGCAAATTAATTACTTAAAAATCATACAATGTGATTTTCTGAATTTTTGTTTTAGATTCCGTCTCTCACAGTTGAAGTGTACCTATGATAAAAAATTACAGACCTCTACATGCTTTATAAGTGTAACGGGCTTCCTCCTTCTCCTCATCCGAAGAGGAGTAGAAGGGATTTGACCAAAATGCAGCGGGTTGTGAATACATATTGATTTAATAGACAAAACGGAAAAACACGACAAACACTTGAATAATTACAAAACAAATAAACGAATGTAGACAGACCTGGACACGAACTTACATACAACGTGAAGAACGCATGAACCAGGAAAACAGACTACATAAAACGAACGAACTAACAAAAACCGGAACAGTCCCGTGTGGCGTAACATACTGACACAGGAGACAATCACCCACGACAAACAATGTGAAACAACCTCCCTATGTATGTCTCTCAATCAGAGGAAAACGAAAACACCTGCCTCTGATTGAGAGCCATACAAGGTCAATTAAACCTGACACTTAACATAGAACAAACACAGACTGCCCACCCAGCTCACGTCCTGACCCACTAAACACAACAATACAAAAGGAAAACAAGGTCAGGAACGTGACAATAAGTAGGAAAACCTGCAAAATCGGCAGTGTATCAAATACTTCTTCTCCCCACTGTACATACATAAATATATACATATATAACTATATAAATATATACATATATAACTATATAAATATATACATATATAACTATATAAATATATACATATATAACTATATAAATATATATATATATACATATATACAAAATATAACTATATAAATATATACATATATAAATATAATAACATCATATTGAGAACAAACAACCACCAAAATAAAAACTAGTGTCAAAGAGAATAAAAAATTTAAAAAATGTCGTGTCATTTGATTTTGTTATAATATTTGAGTCACTCAGATAGCACAAGGCATAACTCTGTAAAATTGCAGGAAATTAGCTTTAAAACAGCTCAATGTTGTGTCTGGGTCCACTCCTGTTCTGATCTACTGGAACACACAGCCCTGACTGCACAGAAACACTGGGTTCAGCCCTGACTGCACAGAAACACTAGGTCCACTCCTGTTCTGATCTACTGGAACACACAGCCCTGACTGCACAGAAACACTAGGTCCACTCCTGTTCTGATCTACTGGAACACACAGCCCTGACTGCACAGAAACACTAGGTCCACTCCTGTTCTGATCTACTGGAACACACAGCCCTGACTGCACAGAAACACTGGGTTCAGCCCTGACTGCACAGAAACACTAGGTCCACTCCTGTTCTGATCTACTGGAACACACAGCCCTGACTGCACAGAAACACTAGGTCCACTCCTGTTCTGATCTACTGGAACACACAGCCCTGACTGCACAGAAACACTAGGTCCACTCCTGTTCTGATCTACTGGAACACACAGCCCTGACTGCACAGAAACACTGGGTCCACTCCTGTTCTGATCTACTGGAACACACAGCCCTGACTGCACAGAAACACTAGGTCCACTCCTGTTCTGATCTACTGGAACACACAGCCCTGACTGCACAGAAACACTAGGTCCACTCCTGTTCTGATCTACTGGAACACACAGCCCTGACTGCACAGAAACACTGGGTCCACTCCTGTTCTGATCTACTGGAACACACAGCCCTGACTGCACAGAAACACTAGGTCCACTCCTGTTCTGATCTACTGGAACACACAGCCCTGACTGCACAGAAACACTGGGTCCACTCCTGACCTCACAGACCCAGTCACCAGGCTCCCTGAGCAACACACACACACACACTCATACACACACACACACACACACACGCAAAAACACATACATACACACACACACACACACACACGCACGCACGCACGCACGCACGCACGCACGCACGCACGCACGCACGCGCACTCACACACACACACACACACACACACACACACACACACACACACACACACACCACGCACCACGCACCACGCACCACGCACCACGCACCACGCACCACACACACACACACACACACACACACACACACACACACACACACGCAAAAACACATACATACACACACACACACACGCACGCACGCACGCACGCGCACGCACGCACGCACGCGCACTCACACACACACACACACACACACACACACACACACACACACACACACACACACACACACACACACACCACGCACCACGCACCACGCACCACGCACCACGCACCACGCACCACGCACCACGCACCACACACACTCACACACACACACACACACACACACACACGCAAAAACACATACATACACACACACACACACACACACACACACACACACACACACACACACACACACACACACACACACACACACACACACACACACAGAGAGAGAGAGAGGGAAGCAGCTGTCCTGATTGCACATTTGGTTCAGTCATCATGCTAGACGTGCCAATTACAGCCAGCTGAGGAAGGACCGTCTTGTAACGTGCAATCAGAGAGTCAGTGGGCGCGTTCCAGACCGTCTTGTAACGTACAATCAGCAGCCCCACAGGGAGGTAGAGAAGGTAATGGGTGCGTTCAAGGGGGCAGTGGGTGTATTCCAGACAGTCTGCAAAGCAGTCACACACCAATTCTCACAATGACCACACAGGAAAAGGAAAAGAGGGATACCTAGTTAGTTGTACAACTGAATGCATTCAACTGAAATGTGTCTTCCGCATTTATCCCAACCCCTCTGAATCAGAGAGTCTCTCTCTCTCTCTCTCTCTCTCTCTCTCTCTCTCTCTCTCTCTCTCTCTCTCTTTCTCTCTGTCTCTCTCTCTCTCTCTTTCTCTCTCTCTCTCTCTGTCTCTCTCTCTCTCTCTCTCTGTCTCTCTCTCTGTCTTTGTCTCTGTCTCTGTCTCTGTCTCTGTCTCTCTCTCTCTCTCTCTCTCTCTCTCTCTCTCTCTCTCTCTCTCTCTCTCTCTCTCTCTCTCTCTCTCTCTCTCTCT
This sequence comes from Salvelinus alpinus, assembly GCF_045679555.1. NCBI lineage: Eukaryota > Metazoa > Chordata > Actinopteri > Salmoniformes > Salmonidae > Salvelinus > Salvelinus alpinus. The sequence continues at coordinate 42,449,198 of NC_092113.1, read as the reverse complement.
CTCTCTCTCTCTCTCTCTCTCTCTCTCTCTCTCTCTCTCTCTCTCTCTCTCTCTCTCTGTTTAACCCAAGGGAGGAAGTGGGTGCTTTTCCAGGATGCCTACAGTGTAGACTCAGATTGTTCAATCATATTAATTTGATTCCTGGAATAATCCTAAATATATCTGATACCCTGTCTTCGTCCCCTCTCTACCCTACAGGTTCTGGGCTATGCAGACTATGCCTTCACCTCTATATTCACAGTGGAGATTATACTGAAGGTAATGAAAAATAAAAAAAGAGACTGTTTGTCACTATGAAGTGTTATAGATTTGTTATGAAATATGAGGCTATGTAACGCACATTGAAACAGTCAGTGCACATCCCAAACGGCACCCTATTCCCTCCCTCGTGCCCTTTATAGGGAATAGGGTGCCATAAGGCTCTGGTCTAAAGTAGTGCCCTATATAGGGGAATAGGGTGCCGTTTGGGACACATGCAGACTGTGATTTGTAATGCAAGGTCAGATTGATACCACATCACCACTAAGTTCTCATTTTATTATGTTCCCTGTCCTAACACCTCCTGTTCTCTTTTTTCCTCCTCCCCACCTCATCTTCCTCCTCTTCCCCACCTCCACATCCACCTCCCCCTCCTCCTCATCTTCCTCCTCCTCATCTTCCCCCTCCTCCTCATCCTCTGCCTCCCTCTCCTCCTCCTCCTCCTCCTCCTACACTCCCCACCTCCTGCTCCCCACCTCATCTTGCTCCTCTTCCCCACCTCCTCCTCATCATCTTCCTCCTCCTCCCCCTCATCCTCCCCATCCACCTCCCCTCCTCCTCATCCTCTTCCTCCCCGACATTCTCATCCTCCTCCTCCCCCACCTCCTCTTACTCTTCCTCCTGTTTATCCTCCCCACCTCCTCCTCCTCATCTTCCTCCTCCTCCCCATCCACCCCCCCCTCCCCTCCTCCTCATCCTCCTCCGGCTCCCTCTCCTCCTCCGCCTCCCCCACCTCCTCTTACTCTTCCTCCTCTTCCCCACCTCCTCCTCCTCCCCATCCACCTCCCCCTCCTCCGCCTCCCCACCTCATCTTACTCTTCCTCCTGTTTATCCTCCCCACCTCCTCCTCTTCCTCTAGATGACGGTTCATGGAGCGTTCCTCCACCAAGGTTCATTCTGTAGGAACTGGTTCAATCTGTTAGATCTCCTGGTGGTCTCTGTGTCTCTGATCTCCTTCTTCCTCCAGTGAGTCTCAATCAAACTTCTGTACAACGTTAGGCCTCATAGCCTTAGCCTAGCATGTCCACTGTATAAGCACTGAGTACCATTACCACACCGGTATTTTCTGATCATAGCTACAGTGCATTCAGAAAGTATTCAGACCCCTTCACCTTTCTCCACATTTTGTTACATTACAGCCTTATTCTAAAATTAATTAAATTGTTTGTTTTTTCTGTCATCAATCTACACACAATACCTCATAATGGCAAAGCAAAAGCAAATGTATTCAAATTGTAAAAAAAAACTGAAATATTACATTTACGTAAGTATTCAGACCCTTTACTCAGTACTTTGGCAGCGATTACAGCGTTGAGTCTTCTTGGGTATGACGCTACAAGCTTGGCACACCTGTATTTGGGGACTTTCTACCATTCTTCTCTGCAGATGTTTCTTCTCTGCAGATGTTTCTACAACTTGATTAGAGTCCACCTGTGGTAAATTCAATTAATTGGACATGATTCGGAAAGGCACACACCTGTCTATATAAGGTCCCAACAGTGCATTTCAGAACAAAAACCAAGCCATGAGGTTGAAGGAATTGTCCATAGAGCTCCGAGACAGGAATGTATCGAGGTACAGATCTGGGGAAGGGTACCAAAACATTTCTGCAGCATCGAAGGTCCCCAAGAACACAGTTATCTCTGTCATTCTCAAGTGGAAGAAGTTTGGAACCACAAAGACTCTTCCTAGAGCTGGCCGCCCGGACAAACTGAGCAATCAGGGGAGAAGGGCCTTGGTCAGGGTGACCAAGAACCCAATAGTCACTCTGACAGAGCTCCAGAGTTCCTCTGTGGAGATGGGAGAACCTTCCAGAAGGACAACCATCTCTGCAGCACTCCACCAATCAGGCCGTTATGGTAGAGTGGCCAGACGGAAGCCACTCCTCAGTAAAAGGCACATGACAGCCCGCTTGGAGTTTGCCAAAAGGAACCTAAACACTCTCAGACCATGCGAAACAAGATTCTCTGGTATAATGAAACCAACCAAGCGTCACATCTGGAGGAAACCTGGCACCATCCCTATGTTGAAGCATGGTGGTGGCAGCATCATGCTGTGGGGATGTTTTTCAGCAGCAGAGACTGGGAGACTAGTCAGGATTAAAGGAAAGAAGAACGAAGCAAAGTACAGAGAGATCCTTGATGAAAAGGTGCTCCAGAGCGCTCAGGACCTCAGACTGGGGCGAAGGTTCATCTTCCAACAGCACAACGACTCTAAGCACACAGCCAAGACAACGCAGCAACGCTCCACATCTAACCTGACAGAGCTTGAGAGGATCTGCAGAGAAGAATGTACAGGTGTACCAAGCTTGTAGCATCATACCCAAGAAGACTCGAGGCTGTAATCGCTGCCAAAGGTGATTCAACAAAGTACTGAGTAAAGGGTCTGAATACTTATGTAAATGTGATATTTCCGGGGGTCTATGAATTTGAGAGTTTTTATAATCTCTTTAGCGTCATCCCTCAGCTTTTTACTGAAACAGGGGCGGGGGAAAGTTGTGTTATTGTTTCAACTGCTGATTGCCCCGTAAAGGCTGTAGAACACACCAGCTATCAGAGTGAAGAACCACATCAGTAATCCTACCTGTTCTGAAATCAGTAATCCTACCTGTTCTGAAAGCAGTACTTCTACCTGTTCTGAAATCAGTACTCCTACCTGTTCTGAAATCAGTACTCCTACCTGTTCTGAAATCAGTACTCCTACCTGTTCTGAAATCAGTACTCCTACCTGTTCTGAAATCAGTACTCCTACATGTTCTGAAATCAGTACTCCTACCTGTTCTGAAATCAGTACTCCTACCTGTTCTGAAATCAGTACTCCTACCTGTTTTAAAGGAGGATAACCTTATGTCTCTCTCTCTCTCCCAGTTCGAGTGCCATCTCTGTGGTCAAGATTCTCAGGGTACTCAGAGTACTCAGGCCTCTACGAGCGATCAACAGAGCCAAAGGACTGAAGGTAAGGGTGTGTGTGGTTGTGTGTGTGTGTGTGTGGTTGTGTACTTGTTTGTTGACCTGCCTAACAATTGTGTGTTCTGTCCATTCAGCATGTGGTCCAGTGTGTGTTTGTAGCGATCAAGACCATCGGTAACATCATGATCGTCACTACTCTACTACAGTTCATGTTCGCCTGCATCGGAGTCCAGCTCTTCAAGGTAATGTGTACTGTACTGAGAGTCCAGCTCTTCAAGGTAATGTGTACTGTACTGTACTGTACTGAGAGTCCAGCTCTTCAAGGTAATGTGTACTGTACTGTACTGTACTGAGAGTCCAGCTCTTCAAGGTAAAGTGTACTGTACTGAGAGTCCAGCTCTTCAAGGTAATGTGTACTGTACTGTACTGTACTGAGAGTCCAGCTCTTCAAGGTAATGTGTACTGTACTGTACTGTACTGAGAGTCCAGCTCTTCAAGGTAATGTGTACTGTACTGTACTGTACTGCGAGTCCAGCTCTTCAAGGTAAAGTGTACTGTACTGAGAGTCCAGTTCTTCAAGGTAATGTGTACTGTACTGTACTGTACTGAGAGTCCAGCTCTTCAAGGTAATGTGTACTGTACTGTACTGTACTGTACTGAGAGTCCAGCTCTTCAAGGTAATGTGTACTGTACTGTACTGTACTGAGAGTCCAGCTCTACAAGGTAATGTGTACTGTACTGTACTGTACTGAGAGTCCAGCTATTCAAGGTAATGTGTACTGTACTGAGAGTCCAGCTCTTCAAGGTAATGTGTACTGTACTGTACTGTACTGAGAGTCCAGCTCTTCAAGGTAATGTGTACTGTACTGAGAGTCCAGTTCTTCAAGGTAATGTGTACTGTACTGTACTGTACTGAGAGTCCAGTTCTTCAAGGTAAAGTGTACTGTACTGAGAGTCCAGCTCTTCAAGGTAATGTGTACTGTACTGAGAGTCCAGCTCTTCAAGGTAATGTGTACTGTACTGAGAGTCCAGCTCTTCAAGTGTTTTACTTCACTACTAAGTATTTTATCAAATCAAATGTATTTCTATAGCCCTTCTTACATCAGCTGATATCTCAAAGTGCTGTACAGAAACCCAGCCTAAAACCCCAAACAGCAACCAATGCAGGTATAGAAGCACGGTGGCTAGGAAAAACTCCCTAGAAAGGCCAAAACCTAGGAAGAAACCTAGAGAGGAACCAGGCTATGAGGGGTGGCCAGTCCTCTTCTGGCTGTGCCGGGTGGAGATTATAACAGAACATGGCCAAGATGTTCAAATGTTCATAAATGACCAGCATGGTCAAATAATAATAATCACAGTAGTTGTCGAGGGTGCAGCAAGTCAGCACCTCAGGAGTAAATGTCAGTTGGCTTTTCATAGCCGATCACTGAGAGTATCTCTACCGCTCCTGCTGTCTCTAGAGAGTTGAAAACAGCAGGTCTGGGACAGGTAGCACGTCCGGTGAACAGGTCAGGGTTCCATAGCCGCAGGCAGAACAGTTGAAACTGGAGCAGCAGTCCACCACCAGGTGGACTGGGAACGGCAAGGAGTCATCATGCCAGGTAGTCCTGAGGCATGGTCCTAAGGCTCAGGTCCTCCGAGAGAGAGAAAGAAAGAAAGAGAGAATTAGAGAGAGCATACACACAGGACACCGGATAAGAAAGGAGAAGTACTCCAGATATAACAGACTGACCCTAGCCCCCCGACACATAAACTACTGCAGCATAAATACTGGAGGCTGAGACAGGAGGGGTCAGGAGACACTGTGGCCCCATCCGATGATACCCCCGGACAGGGCCAAACAGGCAGGATATAACCCCACCCACTTTGCCAAAGCACAGCCCCCACACCACTAGAGGGATATCTTCAACCGTCAACTTACCATCCTGAGACAAGGCAGAGTATAGCCCAGAAAGATCTCCGCCACGGCACAACCCAAGGGGGGGGCGCCAACCCAGACAGGAAGATCACGTCAGTGACTCAACCCACTAAAGTGACGCACCCCTCCTAGGGACGGCATGGAAGAGCACCAGTAAGCCAATGACTCAGCCCCTGTAATAGGGTTAGAGGCAGAGAATCCCAGTGGAGAGAGGGGAACCGGCCAGGCAGAGACAGCAAGGGCGGTTCGTTGCTCCAGAGCCTCTCCGTTCACCTTCACACTCCTGGGCCAGACTACACTCAATCATATGACCTACTGAAGAGATGAGTCTTCAGTAAAGACTTAAAGGTTGAGACCGAGTCTACGTCTCTCACATGGGTAGGCAGACCATTCCATAAAAATGGAGCTCTATAGGAGAAAGCCCTGCCTCCAGCTGTTTGCTTAGAAATTCTAGGGACAATAAGGAGGCCTGCGTCTTGTGACCGTAGCGTACGTGTAGATATGTACGGCAGGACCAAATCGGAAAGATAGGTAGGAGCAAGCCCATGTAATGCTTTGTATGTTAGCAGTAAAACCTTGAAATCAGCCCTTGCCTTACCAGGAAGCCAGTGTAGGGAGGCTAGCACTGGAGTAATATGATCAAATTTTGGGGTTCTAGTCAGGATTCAAGCAGCCGTATTTAGTACTAACTGAAGTTTATTTAGTGCTTTATCCAGGTAGCCGGAAAGTAGAGCATTGCAGTAGTCTAACCTAGAAGTGACAAAAGCATGGATTATGGTAATATATAGAAATGGTAATATATAGACATTAGCTCTGCTGTTAGCTAGTCTCTGCGTTAGCCTTTTTCTGTCATGAACCCTTGACATAGTCCAGTGAAACACACTAGAAGTAACAAAAGCATGGATTACTTTTTCTGCATCATTTTCAGATTTTTGCAATGTTATGTAGATGGAAAAAAGCTGTCCTTGAAACAGTCTTGATATGTTCGTCAAAAGAGAGATCAGGGTCCAGAGTAACGCCGAGGTCCTTCACAGTTTTATTTGAGACGACTTTACAACCATCAAGATTAATTGTCAAATTTAACAGAAGATCTCTTTGTTTCTTGGGACCTAGAACAAGCATCTCTGTTTTGTCCGAGTTTAAAAGTAGAAAGTTTGCAGCAATCCACTTCCTTATGTCTGAAACACAGGCTTCTAGCGAGGGCAATTTTGGGGCTTCACCATGTTTCATTGAAATGTACAGCTGTGTGTCATCCGCATAGCAGTGAATGTTAACATTATGTTTTCGAATGACATCCCCAAGAGGTAAAATATATAGTGAAAACAATAGTGGTCCTAAAACGGAACCTTGAGGAACACCGAAATTTACACTTGATTTGTCAGTTATTTTATGTCATGTCCTGTTATATTAGAATCCATTCTCCATACTATACCATAGTATAATCTAATAGTCTGTTATATTAGAATCTATTCTCCATACTATACCATAATATAATCTAATAGTCTGTTATATTAGAATCTATTCTCCGTACTATACCATAGTACAATCTAATAGTGTGTTATTTTATTTCAGGGTAAATTCTACCGCTGTACAGACGAGGCCAAACACACGCCAGAGCAGTGCAAGTAAGTTACGCAATCTGTCTTTCTAGAACTGAATAACGGATGTCATGTGGTTTTAGTGTGTTTTGTCGGTTGTGTTTTTAGTGTCTAAACGTCTATAGGAAGGCCTCTTGTCAAACTTACTTTCCTCTGTACCCTGTGTGTCGTCTGTCACACACTTCAGCATGGCCACATAAGTACACCTTCCAAGGATGGGGTAAATTCCATTCCGATTCCAGAACATTTTAGAAAGCAAACCAAAATACAAAATACAATTCTGAATGTTCCTCACTGAAAAACATTTAAGAGAAC